>NC_037688.1:76957786-77201672 GCF_003255815.1 Theropithecus gelada
TGTTCATGCCACTGCACTCCATTCTGGATGAAGAAGAAGACCCGGTCTTGAAAATAAAATAAAATAATCAATTTTAAAAATAGGATTTCTCAACCTCAACACTCTTGGCATTTGTAACCAGGTCATTCTTTGTTGTAGACAGCTGTCCTGTGCATTGTAGGGTGTTTAGCAGTATCCCTGGCCTCCACCCACCAGATGTCAGTAACACACTCCCTGCCCCAGCTGTGACAATCAAAAATTTCTCCTGACATTGCCAACTACCCTCTGGGATGCAAAATTGCTCCTCTGCTCACTGGAAACCCCACTACAGATAGTAATAGATAACATGCACTGAGCATTTCCTACATGTTAAACACTATCCCAGCCACATGATATATGCTCTTTATTTAATCCTTTTAACCTAAGAGTGGCGTAGGTGTTACTATCCTCATTATGCAGATAAGGAAACTGAAGCAAAGGGGCCACTACACAACTTAGAAGTGGAGGGGACTAAATGGTGATCCTGATTATCTTCAGTTTCAACTAGCACTGGAACTTCAAACCTCTACCCCCTATTGCTGTGTTATCAGTGACTTAATACAATTCAAAAGAATTCCACACCATTTTCTCTATTTCATGTGTTTTAAGTTTTCACTAACACATTTTTAAAGAAAGAAAAAATAGCCATAACATTAAAACGATAGAGGGTGACTCCAGGTCAGTGATTCTCAAAGTGTGGTCCAGGTCCGCAGCACTTTTTTAGGGAGATCCACCAAGTCAAAACTACTTTGTGGTAATACTGTGATGCTATGGGCATGTTTTACTCTCATTTTCTTATGAGTGTATGGGGGAGTTTTCCAGAATGTGCGATGATATTACCACTTTAACAGATAATAGATTATGTGGTCAGGAAACCTTGCATTTTAGAAAGTCCTCATTTTAATTTTCCAGTACAGTAAACTATGGAGAGAGACTGTTCACATACACAAAAGCTCTTCAATATGTTCTAAGAGCACAAAGAAGTCCTGAAACTAAAGTGGTTCAGAACAACTGTTTTAAATTAGAAGACACGCAAAGGTATAAACAGTCAAACGGAACATGTCAACTTTGACACAAATCCCAGTTTTCTGAGGGGAATTTTAAGAGGAAAATGGAAAGATGTTGGTCAAAGGGTCCAAACTTTCAGTTACAAGATGTCTAAGTTTTGGCCAGGTGCGGTGACTCACGCCTGTAATTCCAGCAGTTTGGGAGGCCGAGGCGAGTGGATTATGAGGTCAGGAATGGAGACCATCCTGGCTAACATGGTGAAACCCCATCTCTACTAAAAATACAAAAAATTAGCTGGGCTTGGTGGCACATGCCTGTAATCCCAGCTACTCGGGAGGCTGTGGCAGGAGAATCGCTTGAACCCAGGAGATGGAGGTTGCAGTGAGCTGAGATCTCACCGTTGCACTCCAGCCTGGACAACAGAGCAAGACTCTGTTTCAAAAAAAAAAAAAGTCTAAGTTTTGGGAATCCAATGTAGCACATGATAACTATAGTTAAAAATGCCGCTGTGTTTCCTTAAAATGTGATAAAAGAGCAGACTTTTAGTGTCTTCACCTCACATAACAGTAACTAACTATGGGTGAAGACCAACGTGTTAATTTGATGGTCATAATCATTACATAGTGTGTATGTACATCAAATCATTACACTGTATACCTTAAATACATATAATTTTTGTCAATTAGATATTTTAAAATCTTAAAAACTTAACAGATAAAAGAGACATTTGGGAGACAACTGGGAAAATCTGGATATCTACTGGAGACTAGGTAATACGAAGGAGTTATTATTTTTGTTCTTATCCTGAGGAGATGCAGGCTAATGTTTCTAGGGTGGATTACATACAACTTACTGTGGCTCATATACACACCACACACACGTAAACACGCACAGATATCTCTTTCAATACACACATACGTAGGTAAAGCAGAGGTGACAAAATGTTCCCTGTCAGTGGCCTGGATGGTAACTATACCACATATGTCATATTATTCATTTGTTATTTTCTCCTTCTATGTTCCACGGAATGTTTGTAGTAAGCTGGGAGAGTAGATTCAACTTTGTGTCACAAAGAGATATACAGTGAAGAAAGACAGGAGATCTTTTAAGTTTCTTTTATTTTCCCAGTCTCAGGAAGAAGATGGTCAGGGTGAAGTGAGCAGGTGAAGAATGAACATGCCATTGAGTTAGCACTCCCAGCCCTAGCACAGCGAAGCTTAGGACTGATTCAACATGCTGCTACCTCCTCAACCCTCTATCAAGACATTCTGGGCCCTCTTACATCCTGGGTTGGAGGCAATTCAGTCTCAATTTGCACACACAGCAGCTACAGTCACAGGAAAGCCAGCTCAGAATCCTTCATGCTCCACATCAGGAATCTCTTCCCATCTACTCTTCTCCCTCATTCACCACTCCGCCTGCTTCAGCTCGCCTCTCCAGCACAGCAGGCATCTTCAAGCGTCATTCATGGCCCAATTTATGGATCTGTTAGCTTTATCAGCTTAGCTTTAAACCGGTTATTTTAAGTACTTTATCTCTATGGCAATTACAAAAAAAAATAATAATGAACTGTGCAGAGAAAGAAATGTGAAAATCGTCTAAACAGAGCAAACGGCAACCACAAATTTCCTATCTTCTCAAGAGATGATGAAAACACCCAATCAGAATAGTACCTGGTGATTTCATAAACCTAAAAGAACGCATTACACACAACACATGGCATTCATTACTCACATTGCATTGATAATGAAATCGCAGGTCTGAGACAAGCATCTGGAGGACAGTATCTCTCCCTGAGTCCCAGTTATGAAATGATGAGCCAAAGACCCCTTCATAGTCACCAGACTCTACCAGCGAAGCCCAAAAGGGGAGGGAGAGGAGAGTGTAATGGGGAGGACCTGCTGGTCTAGAGCTTGCACCAAATTCCCCTCTCTCACTGGGGCGCTTGAGAATACCATTTAATACCAGCCACTCAACCAAACAACCTTGGCTCTAAACATCATTTCCCTGACCTCCACACTCCAGGTCCCCCAATCAACCTGAGCCCCAACCTCTCTGAATGCAGATAAGGCATTTGTATCTAAATGAGAGGTTTTTAACTGTTTTATGTGCCTTGAAGCCCGCTGTCTAACAAGACCTATGGATCCCCTCTCAGGATGTTTTTAAATTCATAAAAATAGAATACAAAGGACTAAAAAAGACATTGATAATACTGCAACCTGTGATTTATCAATTGATGCTTCTTTATTAATGCATTCAATAAGAAGATCCAGCAGCACACCTAATAACCACCATAATTTCAAGGTAGGGATGAGGATAAATTAGTATTTTGGGATACCTGCAACAATTGTAATGTGATGTGAAAATACCCATGATTTGACTGATGACAAAGCCACAGATTCTGCTAGAAACCACCTGTGGTTTGTTCTCTACCTTGACAATTGGAGGAAGCTCTTTAACTTTTCAGTTAGAGTTCATGTAAATAAATATATCACTTTTTTCACAGCCAAGTTTTCAGACTCCATGAATTCGATCCACTAATCCCAGGTTTAAAATGTCTGGTCCAATGAATAGACAATTTTCAAAAAAAAAAAGATATACCAGCCAGGCACGGTGGCTCATGCCTGTAATCCCAGCACTTTGGGAGGCCGAGGTGGGCGCATCACAAGGTCAGGAGATCGAGGCCATCCTGGCTAACACGGTAAAACCCTGTCTCTACTAAAAATACAAAAAATTAGCCAGGCTTGGTGGCGGGCGCCTGTAGTCCCAGCTACTCGGGAGGCCGAGGCAGGAGAATGGCGTGAACCGAGGAGACGGAGCTTGTAGTGAGCGGAGATCGCGCCAGGGCACTGCAGCTTGGGTGACAGAGCAAGACCCCGTCTCAAAAAAAAAAAAGAAGATATACCAATGGCCAACAAACATATGAAAAGTGTCCAACATCAGTAATCATCAGGAAATGCAAATCAAAACCACAACACAATACCACCTTATGCCTGCAAGAATGGCCATAATCAAAAAAAATCAAAAAACAGTAGATGTTGGCATGGATACAGTGAACAGGGAACACTTCTACAATGATGGTGGAAATGTAAACTAGTACAACCACTATGAAAAATAGTGTGAGATTCCTTAAAGAACAAAAAGTAGAACTATCATTTGATACAGCAGTCCCACTACTGGGTATCTACCAAGGGTACACAAAAAAGATCATTGCTCATGCATGTTTAGTGCAGCACAATTCACAATTGCAAAAACGTACAAGCAATGCAAGTGTCCATCAATTAACGAGTGGAGAAAGAAATTGTGATATATATGTGTATAGATACAGATATAGATGTAATTATATACACACATATATACGCGTGTGTGTGTGTGTGTGTGTGTGTGTGTGTGTGTATAATGGAATACTACTCAGCCATAAAAAGGTATGAATTAATGGCATTCACAGCAACCTGGATGAAACTGCAGACTATTATTCTAAGTGAAGTAACTCAGGAATGGAAAACCAAACATAGTATCTTCTCACTTACAAGTGGGAGCTAAGCTATGAGGATGCAAAGGTGTAAGAATGATACAATGGACTTTGGGGACTTCGGAGGAAAGGGTGGGAAGTGGGTGAGGGATAAAAGACCACAAATTGGGTTCAGTATATACTGCTTGGGAGATAGGTCCACCAAAATCTTACAAATTAACACTAAAGAACTTATTCATGTAACCAAATACCACCTGCTTCCCCAAAAACCTATGGAAATAAAAATAAATTTTAAATTTCTAAAAAATAAAATGTCTGGTCCACATACTTCAGAAACCTAGGAAGTGGTTAATCTGCAAGCCACAGTCAGATGGAAGATGATTTCTGGCCCCAGGCCTCACCCTCGGTTCTGGTCTCTATACCTTCTTAGCCCTGCCAGCGTGTGACTCTACACTGTATGGCCACCTTTCCTTCCTAGTTTCACGCCCTGTCTCCCTAAATGGGGATTCACTTCCTCTTCTCTGGACCAAGTTGCCTTCCTTTAACCCTGTCTATATGGTTTATTCGTTAATACACCCAACATCCATTTTTTGAGTGCCTACTAGGTGACACGGGATGTTTCAAGCCTGGAAAGGGTTTAAACAAAAGATAAAGACAACAGTTTCTAATTACCAGATACTATAAACCTCCCTTCCCTAAGACTGTAAGATTTCTGAGGTCAAAGGACCATGTCCTTTATGTTTAGTCTGTAGCCCCCATGATCAGCACAATGACTATACAGAAATGCCCTATCAATATATGGTGGGTGGGTGGATACATATTTACAGGGAAAAAGGAATAGGTGAGTGGGCAGATGAATGGATGAGGCATAGGTAAATCATCTTTATCTTTTTGATATTCGTTATCCTCAGGTGCACCTTGACTCCCCTCCCCTCAAGCTAAAATGGTCGGTTTCCTTTCTCATTCTGGCACTGAAACCATAAAGACCCTTCCATGTAATACCCGTGAGACAGAGAGATCTGTGCCCTCTGCATATTCCAGGTAATACCCAGAGAACAAATGACCCATGCACAGAGTGAGTTAAATAGGAAAGTCCGTGCCATTTTCCAAGGTCAAGAAGCACCATGCCAAGTCTCATCAAGTGAATTAAGTCCCCCAATCTGATGATCAAAGTTACATGACTGTGGAATGTGGTCACTCAAGGCTCATGCTCAGGAAGGACAGCCTGGCTCCCCTCAGCTTGTTTCAGCCCCAAACTTGGACTGCAATGAGGAGTTTGCTCTGCCTGGGTCAGGACACCTTTTCAACCCTGATGTCTCAGTCTTGGGGTCTCGGCTTCTCAGCACGTTGTTTGGCTAAGTTCTCCAGTAACAAAAGAGAAGAAAACCTTCCCAGGTCTGCGAGCCTTTCTTCACTCCCTCTCCTCACTCCACTTGCTAGATCAAAATCCTGGCACTGCTTCGCTCAACAACTGACTTGTAGCCACAGAGCAGGCATTCTCTCCAGCCTTGCCCTGGAGTCCGGATCATGAAATGTGATCAAGAATTTGCAGACCTCACACCTGTAATCCCATCACTTTGGGAGGCCAAGGTGGGTGGATCACCTGAAGTCAGGAGTTCAAGACCAGCCTGGCCAATGTAGCAAAATCTCGTCTCTACGAAAAATACAAAAATTAGCGAGGCGCTGTGGTGGGCGCCTGTAATCCCAGCTACCTGGAGGTCTGAAGCAAGAGAATAGCTTGAACTAGAAGGGAGACAGATATGCCCTAGTGTGTGCATCCTCATTAGGACTGCTGGGTAGGAAGCGTAGGCTGGACCCAGTGTACAAGGCAATGCAACATATAACCCAAAGCAGGAGAGCCTCTACTTGCTGGCAGGGGGTGTGTGTAGGGGGGACTGTCCTGGGTGCTGAAATGGTACAGCGATGAGAAGAGAGCATTTCATCCCTTTCACTCCTCTGCTTGCTCACAAATAAAGAAGGAATACAGTGGAATCCAGGAGGGAAGCAGAGAGGGAGAGAGGGAAGGAGAGACAGAGAGACAGAGACAGAGAGAGAGAGAAAGGAAGAAAGAACATAGCAGGGACTGCAGGAGGAGGAGCACATCACACCAGGCAGCAGGATCCACAGGACCCAGACTTGGTCAGTCTCGGGCTTTCATGCCAGGTTGTGAGTGAGATGTGAAAGGGCTTGAGGCTTTGGGAGGCTCAGTGGGGCTGGATGAGAAAAGAATAGGGTGCTTTCACATCCAGCACAGACCAGGCTTGGACCAGAAAGTCCTGGGCTTGCAGTCTTGGGGGATGATTCTGAATGGGAGAAGAGACCACCACAAAGAAGGAAGAAGGACAGGTAAGAACGTTCCTTCCCAACTTCCACACGAAGTGCTATGGACTTCAGGCTGGGGGAAGTCCTGATTTGAAATCTTTGCTGATTTCCACGGTATAAATACTCCCACTACAGCGTGGCCCATTTCCAGCTTAATGGCTTAACATCTGGCTTGCAGGATTCCTGAGAATTCAACACTTGGCTTTCAAAAGCCAATATGGATTGGCTCCAGCATATTACAGGCCAAAGAACAGCTTGATGCACTTTACATACAACATGTCGAACAGTCACAAAGCATTAATTGCGAGTCCATTTCACAGATAAGAGGTGTGAGGCTCAGAAAGCCAAGAAACTCATCCAGAGGGATGCTCGAGCTAGTATTTGACCCAGACGTGTCCCCACTGCAAAGTCTATGCACTTTTCACTGCAGGCAGGGACGGAACCCTTGACATCAGGCTCATCAACCAAAAGCTCGCACCAGCTGGGCCCTGCCTGCCCACCCTGCTGCGTGAGTGGCCGACCAGATGGGATCTGAGAACATCCACAAAGTGAGAAGGAAAATAGACGAGCAGACACTGGCTTTAGCCCCTCATCTTTCAGGGGCCGAGAGCAGCCCTCCTGACTGCTGGTTTTGGCTGAGCTCGGCACGGACCCTAGATCCAGCATCCATTCTAAGAGGGCACATATGGCCTGACTCAGTGGCTGTAGGTAAACTGGCTGGGCTTGAGCCACCGCAGCCCTGGCCTGTGGAAATGAGCGGCTCTAAGCACTTTTGGTAAATGAAGAGTATCTCTCAGAGCCAGCACCTGCCCCAAAAGCCAAGCATTTCAAAGAGAGGGGCAGCCGCACAAGGGGCAGAACAGGCTTCTTCTCTGTTAGCAGAGGGAGAGGCAAAGGAGGTCAGTGAGAGGCAACCACCCCAGCCCAGCACACGGCTCAGTACCCTACCTTCCTCACAGAAGCCCAGCAGGTTCTTGAGTGTGCACAGGATGGAGCAGACAGAGGCCCAGTCACCCCTGATTTGAGAAAGGAAAGGTAAGATGACAACCACATATGTACTATGTCCATCATGGTACCTGCAGTGACCCCTGAGCCCTGGCAGTTAGCTGGTGACCTGGAAAGCTTACACAGACAAGGTGGCTGAGCTGGGAAAAGGAGATCTGTAATCTACCCAAGGTCATGAACTAGCATCTGAATTCAAGTCTGTCTGGTTTCAAATCCTTTGTTCTTCCCACTGTGCCTCTCCGAAAGGGACATTTATACCCTTTATGTAGCTGGATTCCTGCACCCATTTTCCCAGCTAAGCTTCTGAATGTGCTGGGTGGGTGAGTGGGTGGGGGCTGGGAGCAGGACATGTAAAGACTGGATGTTATGGCCTCGGCAAAGCACAAAAAGGTGACACTAATATAATCCTGTCATCCCTCCTGTTACACAAGGACTCTGTTTAAAGATAACAATTTCTGTTTAGGCTCCTGTAACATGTGGTCCAGGCTCCCCTTCCAACTCTGCCATCAAGGTAGGAAAGTCAGCGGTTAAAAGCACAGGCCTTGGGGTCAGACCGATCTGCATTCATTTCCAAGATCTGATTCTCTGGGCATATTAGTTAACCTTAGTGAGCCTCAGTTTTCCCATCTGTAACATGGTTCGATGATAGCAGCTACCCTACAAGGTTGTTTCAAAAAGTAAAACCAAATATATAAAGTACTAAATGGTATCTGATGACTAGTAATCTCTCAGAATATGTTAGCTCTGTGAATATCATCACCATCATCATCATTATTATTAAAAGCATATTTTTTTTTGAGATGGAGTCTCACTAGGTTGCCCAGGCTGGAGTACAGTGGTGGGATCTTGGCTCACTACAACCTCCTCCTCCAAGGTTCAAGAGATTCTTGTGCCTCAGCCTCCCAAGTAGCTGGGACTACAGGCATGCGTCACCAAGCAACGGTATTTTTTTTCTTTTGTATTTTTAGCACAAATGGGGTTTCTCCATGTTGGCCAGGCTGGTCTTGAACGCCTGACCTCAACTGATCCTCCTGCCTTGGCCTTCCAAGGCAGACATGAGCCACTGTGCCAAGCCTGAAAGCATTATTATCATCAGTTTACTTTGTTACTGATATGCAAATGGATGCTTATGATTGGGCAACAAGACTGTTTAGAAGAAATTATGTAACCAGAACTCCTCCTGCAAATCTAACAGGAAAGTATAAAAAGCAGGCAGGGATGGGTATCCATGTGAACTCAGTCAGACTGAAACGGCTCACAGGTGGGCACTGGGAATCCACACTGCTACTGGAGGGTTGGGCAAGGTGGTGACTGACAAGGTCACACACAGGAGAGGACACAGGTGCTCATTTCCCCAAGAGAAATGTTGACTCCTGACAACCCTGGGAGGGCGGAACCTGATCCAGGTCCCAAAGGTAACCTGCACTTTCGTCCCTTAGTTCTGCAAGATGGCCTGGGGCAGGATTCCATGTGTGTCTACCTGGGGTGACAGCAGAGAGACTCGCCCGTGTCCTTCAACCAACACTCTGCAGGTTGCTCCAGGAATGGTTGTACAAGAAACTAGGATTCAGGCTAGGCATGGCAGCTCACTCGTGTGATCCCAGCACTTTAGGAGGCCAAGGCAGGTGGATCATGTGAGGCCAGGAGTTGGAAACCAGCCTGGTCAACATGGTGAAACCCCGTCTTTACTAAAAAATACAAAATGTAGCCAGGCATGGTGGCGGGTGCCTGTAATTCCAGCTACTTGGGAGGCTGAGGCAGGAGAATCACTTGAACCCGGGAGGCAGAGGTTGCAGTGAGCCAAGATCGCACCACTGCACTCCAGCCTGGGTGACAGAGTGAGACCCTGTCTCAAAAAAAAAAAAAAAAAAGGAAAAGAAAAAAAGGTAGGATTCTCCCAGGGGAAGGGAAGGGGAAGGGAAGAGAAAGGGAGAGGGAGAAGGGACAGCAAGGAAGGACAGGGGAGGAAAGAAAAGGAAGAAACGAGGCAGAGGGAAAGAAGGGGTGAAAAGTCATCAAGGAGAGTGGGGAGACAGGTGTTTCCTTTGTCTCATTCACTGGCTTCGTTCCTGTCTTCATGACCCGTCACCGGCCGCCCCATCCTCCATAAGAACAAAGACCGTGTCTGCTAACAAGACACAAAGTAAGCATTCAGTAAATGTGGGAGAAGACAGAGAGGAGGGAGAGAGCCAGAGAGAGGAAGGTAGGCTCCTGGTAACCCCCGTTACATGGAGAGAAAAGCTGCCATTCCCTCCCCTCTGGTGTTTATCTAAGCAGCTGGCAGAACTAAGGCAGTTTTGCTTAAAAATCATTTCCCAGGGGATTAGCATCCCCTTTCACACTTAAAAGCCTTCCCCAAAGCCAAAGAATGAATTGATTTTCCTATAACTAATCACACTCCCGTTTAATAGCAGGAAGCCACTGCTTTATTTTCCATTTCTGTCTCTAAAAATGCAGACTGGACATCCAGGTCGCCTCTCCCGCACCGAGTGCAGGATGCCAGGATGATGGAGGAGGCCCTCGACAGCGCTCCCTTCCTCCCTCCACACCACCACCAGCACCACCACCACCCCCCCGCTGCCGTGGCTGCCTCTGAAGAGGACGAGGAGTGTGGCTGAGAGCCCAGAAAGGAGCACTTCACATCTCCCGAGGCCGTCAGAGTCAGCCTCTCTGGCCCAAGCATCTGCCTCTGTTTGCTCAGGTAAGATTGAGAGCCTCGTATTACGGCTATTTCACCAGGAGTTGGGGGGTGCGGGCTGCAGGCTGTTGAGTCTCTGTCCAAACCACAGAGGTTACTGAGCAGAAAGCTCATCCGTGAACACCCCAACTTGCCTTCAAAATCTGTGTTTGCTTAAGCAGCCCAGACGGCCAATGCCGCATGCAGAGCGCAATGTGGTGTTTGCAAAGCATCCACTCTGCCTCTTCTCGTGGGCTGACCTCCCCGCGTGTTCCACTGGGAGGCAATGCTTGGGAACTTGAGTGCTGCCTGCTCTGATGAAGCGGTTCACATCCCTCTATAATCTGCACAGTGTGAAGGACTAACAAGCTCAGCTCGAGGGCAATCCACCAGCCTGAAAACACCCAGATCAAATCCGCCCCACGTACATGTTGTCAACACAAGTTGTTGAGTGAAAACAGCGAGTTGTACGTGATGGCCTTCAATTTGTGTTTGTTGAAAACAGAAATGTAAATTCACGCAGTACTTTGTGCGTGGATATTGCTAATTGTAAAGTACCAAAAAATGGACAAAGAAGATAAAAATAAATTCATGACGGAGGCTGCATCTCCCAGGGAAGAAAGGGAAATGAGAGAGGGAGACGATGGGAGGAATTTATCTATGATTTCTGTTTTTAGTTTTACTAAAACTATTAGCAGAGACCAATAACAACTGCCAATGTGAGGTGGTGGAAACACACTTTAAAAATATGATTTCTGACCGGGCGTGGTAGTTCACGCCTGTAATCCCAGCACTTCGGGGGGCCAAGGCAGGTGGATCACCTGAGGTCAGGAGTTCAAGACCAGCCTGGCCAACATGGCAAAACGCCGTCTCTACTAAAAATATAAAAATTAGCCGGGCATAGTGGCGCATGCCTGTAGTCCCAGCTACTTGGGAGGGTGAGGCAAGAGAATCACCTGAACCCAGGAGGCGGAGGCTGCAGTAAGCCAAGATCGTGCCACTGTACTCCAACCTGGGTGACAGAGAAAGACTCCATCTCAAAAAATATATATATACATATATATGTATATATATGTATACACGTGTGTGTGTATATGTATATATATAATCGCTACTTTTATGTATCTTTAAACATCTGTTGTTTTTTTTTTCATACAGAGTCTCATTCTGTCGCTCAGGCTGGAGTGCAGTGGCGCAATCTCCGCTCACTGCAACCTCCACTTCCTAGGTTCAAACGATTCTTGAGCTTCAGCCTCCCAAGTAGCTGGGACTACAGATGAGAACCATCACACCTGGCTAATTTTTGTCTTTTTACTAGACACGGGGTTTCGCCATGTTGGCCAGCCTGATCTCAAACTCCTGACCTCAAGTGATCCTCTTGCTTTGGCCTCCCGAAGTGCTGGGATTATAGGCGTGAGCCACTGTGCCTGGCCTAAAATGTGATTTTTTAAATATACAAATAAAAAGAGGAGGTAGACATAAGGAAAACTAACTCCATACCCTCAATAATTTCCTATCCTGCCCACATCTGAATGCATTTTTTTCTTTCTCCTTCTAGATCAGAGTTTCTCACCGTCAGCTCTCTGGATGAGATCATTCTTGGTGGTGGGAGGTGTCCTGTGTATCACAGGGCACAGAGTAGCATCCCTGGTCTCCACCCACTAGATGCTAGTACCACCTCCCCTCAAGCTGCACTAACCGAAATGTCACTGGACACTGCCAAATTCACCTAGGGAACATCACCCTTGGTTGAAAAGCCCTGGTCTAGATGAAACCTATGTCAGCTCAGCGTCTCCTCTTCCAGCAGAGAGCACCACACCTGTGCAGTCCTCCAGTGTCTTCCGATCACACTTGCATGCATTCTCTTACTCTGGTTTTTTAGTAGCACTACCTGAGGAAGTGAGGTTGTGATACCCATTGCCCAGATGTGAAAACTGAAGCTCTGACAACTTGAGACCCTCTGACACAGCAGGTTTTCCCTGAATTCTCTTCCTGCATGCCATATGTGTTGTTGTGGTTAGTGTTATTCATCAAAAGCCTACAAGGTGGCCAGGTGCAGTGGCTCATGCCTGTAATCCCAGCATTCTGAGAGGCAGAGGCAGGCCAATCACTTGAGGTAAGGAGTTCAAGAACAGCCTGGTCAACATGGTGCAACTCTGTCTCTACCAAAAATACAAAAATTAGCCAGGGACAGTGGTGCATGCCTGTATTCCAAGCTTCGGGAGGCTGAAGCAGTAGAATATCTTGAACCCAGGAGGTAGAGGTTGCAGTGAGCTGAGATCACACCACTGCACTTCAGGCTGGGTGACAGCATGAAACTCTATCTCCAAAAAAAAAAAAAACAGCCTAAAAGGTACCAATCTTCCTGTGTTGCGAAGAAGCAGAGATTTTTTAAAATAAAGCACACACAGAATCTGTTCCAGGAGACTTGTACCAGGCCCAGCAGCTGATTAGGAGCAGAATGCAGCCTTGAACCAGGGGCTTCAGGTTCTTATTGTTAACCCATAGATTAGTCCTTCTTACCCTAATAATCAGAGAAGGTACTGACTTACTGAGGTCTTCTCTTTCCTTGTTCTTTTTCTCCTTTCCCACACCGGAGAAATGTGGAAAGGGGAAGGAGAAGAGGTGGGGTTTCCAGGGGACAGAGACTAACATGTGCTCAGTGCCTACTGCGTGCGCTGAGCTTGCGATAACTTGCTTCGACTGCCTTCACAATAAGCCCGTGAAGTAGACAGCAGTGTTTACATTTTGCCAAAAATATGAAACAACACGAAACCAAAGAATTCTATTTTGCAGTGGAAATTAACTGCTGGCACATTTAAGAAGAAAAGGGGCCTAATTTTTCTAAAATACAATTTCCTCTGAGGCAGTAGAATGTCCACCATTAGGCAGATAGAGAACCAAATCCGAGCTGTGCCCCTTCCAAGTTCCGTGGCCCTGGCGGAATGGCCTCACCTCCTGTTGCCCCATGGTTTTGCTTCATAAACCCGGGGTTCGTATTCAGTGAAACGGTGCACATGCCACCCACATATCACTGGTCCATCCTGAGGCAGGATTTTGTCCACTGACACATTAAAACACACACACACATTCTGAGTCCACAGGCATTTAAGAATGAAGTGTTTCTTAGAAGGAAAGCACGGGGTCCCATAGTGTATGTCACACAGGAACGGCACCTGCATCCTTCCCAGGAAGCCTCCACAGCAGTCCCCTTTCTCAGTATTGCCCTCCCACCATCAAGAGGGTCTTCCCGGCCAGGTGCGGTGGCTCATGCCTATAATCTCCGCACTTTGGGAGGCCAAGGCAGGCGGATCATGAGGTCAAGAGATTGAGACCATCCTGGCTAACACAGTGAAACCCCGTCTCTACTAAAAATACAAAAGTTAGCCAAGCATGGTGGCGGGCGCCTATAGTCCCAGCTACTTAGGAGGCTGACGCAGGAGAACGGCATAAACTCGGGAGGCGGAGGTTGCAGTGAGCAGAGATCACACCACAGCACTCCAGCCTGGGTGACAAAGCAGACTCCAACTCAAAAAAATAAAAAATAAAAAATAAGAGGGTCTTCCTTTACCTGCCCAGACCCCTGCCATGCCCTCCCTGACACATACTGCCCAGTGCGACCCTCTGACATAGCAGGTGTCTCCTCTGCATTCTCCTCCTGCACATCCTACATATACAATCCACACTATTGCTGCAGTCAGAATTTTTCACTGATAGCCTACAAGATGACAAGCACTGTGCTGGGAACCAGAAGTTGTGCACAGTGGCTCATGGCTCTAATCCCGGCACTTTAGGAGGCCGAGGTAGGAGGACTGCTTTAGGAGAGGAGGTTGAGACCAGCCTGAGCAACACAGTGAGACCCCATCTCCACAACACGGTGGCTCACACCTGTAATCCCAGCACTTTGGGAGGCTGAGGCAGGCGGATCACGAGGTCAGGAGATCGAGACCATCCTGGCTAACATGGTGAAACCCTTCTCCACTAAAAATAAAAAAATAATTTTAAAAAAATTAGCCGGGTGTGGTGGCACACGCCTGTAATCCCAGCTACTCGGAAGACTGAGGCAGGAGAATGGTGTGAACCCAGGAGGCAGAGTTTGCAGTGAACGGAGACTCCGTCTCAAAAAAAAAAAAAAAACGGCAAAGAAATTAGCCAGGTGGGGTGGTACTTGCCTATAGTCCTACTTACTCAGGAGCCTGAGGCAGGAAAATCACTTGAGCTCAGGAGTTTGAGGCAGCAGTGAGCTATGATGCACGCCATTGCATTCCAGCATAACAACATAGGAAGACCCTTTGTCTATGAAAATTTTTTTAAAACATTAGCCAGATATGGTGGCACATGCCTGTAGTTCTAGCTACTCAAGAGGCTGAGGCAGAAGAATGGCTTAAGCCCAGGAGATTGAGGCTGCAGTCAGCTCTGATTGCACCACTGCACTCCAGTCTGGGTGACAGACCAAGATCCTATCTCTGAACAAAAAAATATGTATGTAAATACATAACAAAGCACACACAGAATCTTTCCCAGGGGAATTCACAATCAGGGAATAGGTCAATGTGTATATGAGACTCTTTATAATTGAAGTAAAATTCACATAACAATTTACATAAATACAAAATTAAGCACTTTAAAGTGAACCATTCAGTAAATTCATAAGCATTTAGTATATTCATAGCTGTGTGCAAACATCACATCCCATTCCCAAACATTCTCACTCTTAAAAGAAACCTCATCCCAGCTCTCCTAAACCCCTGAGTCCCCAGCAACCTCAAATCTACATTCTGTCTCTCTCCATATACCTATTCTAGATGTTTCACATAAATGGAATCATGCAATATGTGGCCTTTTGTGTGTGGTTTCTTTCACTCAGTATCATGTTTTCTTTCTTTTTTTTTGGATGGAATTTCATTCTTGTTGCCCAGGCTGGAGTACAATTACACGATCTTGGCTCACTGCAACCTCCACCTCCCAGGTTCAAGGGATTCTCCTGCCTCAGTCTCCCAAGTAGTTGGGATTACAGGTGCGCACCACCACCCCTGACATTTTTCTGTGTGTGTGTATTTTTAGTAAAGACAGGGTTTCACCATGTTGGTCAGGCTGGTCTCGAATGCCTGACTTCAAGTGATCCACTCACCTCAGCCTCCCAAAGTGCTGGGATTACACCATCCCCAGCCTTCATCATGTTTCCCAGATTCATCCATGCCATGGCATGTGCGAGTGTTCCATTCTTCTCAGGTACATATCCCAAATAATTAAAAATACGTATTCAGACAAAAACTTGCATGCGAATGTTCATGGCAGCATTATTCACAAAAGGTACAAACCCAAATATGAATATACCATGTTTTGTGTATCTGTTTATTGGCTGATAAACGGATACACAAAACATGGTATATTCATACAATGGAATATTACTCAGCCACACCTGGGCTTTTTGTGGACATGATTTCAGTTCATCATCAGAATACGGGTGCAGAATGCATAGTATTTTTATCCCCCACAATTTCTGGAGGAAAAAAATGCGAATCAGAAACATTACCAGTCCCGTGTCTCCCAGCCTCATACGCTTCAAAATCAGAGACACGGCTGAGTTCCTGAAATGTATCTCAGACTAACTCCTCACGTCAGAGGGAGCCACATGGGTGGTTCTGGAGTGTACTCCATGGTGTACAGTCCAACTTCAACTCGTCTGGAGCCCGTCTGGAGCCCAAGTGCCTTTAACACAGACTTAGAGAATTCTCCTTTCTCCACCATGGGCGTTTGCTTTGCACGATGGCCAAAATCACTCATCTACATTCAGGGTGGTGTTACTATGCCCTTACCAAGGATCTCTGGCACCATTCAAGCCCCTAATTCATTTTACTGCACATAAATTGCATTCTCCTTCATATATAGCCTTAACATATTTAATTAAAGCCCCAATTTACTTTCTTTAAAAGAAAAAAACACACACACACACGCACACTTTAACTCTACAAGGGGCTAAAATTATACCTTATGGAAAGACGTGATTGTTTCCTGGCCATGAACTTCTGCTTTTATGAATTGCTAATTTGGTTAATGGGCTCATTCTGCTCTGAAATTTGCATCATGAAAATTACTAGCTTCGAAGAGTCCTCTGTGTACGACGCAGTTTGCACGTTTTGTTGTAAAGGTCACATTTGACATCGTAAAACAGCGGGCCCTTTTGAAAAGGTACAAACGTAAGAAATTAAGTAGGCCCATTGGTATAATGTCATTGTTACAGAGGGAAAGAAAAGATTTTTAAGTTAATTTTTATTCATATTGTTTATGCGTGTGCAAGCTGAGCTCTGTCCCACGTGAACGTGCCTGGCACGTGATCGTCTTAGCTTGTGATTAGGGGACAGCAGTGGCTGGAAAGTTTCCTCCACAACAATCAGTGGAATGGTGAGTCGCAAATCAGTAAGAGAATCAATAAATAAAATAAAGGGCATGATCCTGTGCATCTAAGTAGATCCAGGCTCTGGGGAAAGAGAAAGATGCTACATCAAATCGTAATTTAAATGCTACAGGAAGACTCTGTACCTAAAAATACCTTGCTATGACTCTGTGGTTCTGACAATAAGAAATCACGAAGCATTCACCACCCTAATCAATGTGGGGTACACATCTGGATTTTCCTAGGCTGGGTGTGTGAAGTCAGATGCTCAGAACCTCCATACCTCTCAGCGGAGAAGCTCTACTTTATGGTTTCAGGAAACCTTGTATTCACTGGGGAACATGGGGCCAAGTCTGAAGCATCAAGAAGGAAATGATAATGCATAAGGTTTAGCCACCTGCCTGGGTGTCCAGAGGGAGTAAGCAGGGGGCAGTCACACCCCGAAAAAACGATGACCAAGGACACAGCCAAGCCGCCACATCATTTTTCCAATGAGGCAGTCCAAGGTCAACAGTGGGGTTCACCTGCCCACGTGCCATGTCACTTTAGGCAAGTTCCTCACCCTCCTGCTTCTGATGTCATTTTGGGGTTTTTTTTCATGCCTACAGTGGCAATGATAACACTAGCATCTGCCTAGGGGGTGGCTGCTGAGGCTTTTAGAGGTTAACACGGAGCCTCTGCCCATATCCCATGATCTGGAGGAGCAAGAATATATCATAAGGTGAGGACATAAACTTCTGCCCTCCTGCAAGGGCTCCAGCAAGTCGTGTTCAGGAGGCGATGGATTGGGCCAGCCCTGGAGGAACTCAAAAGGAATACCAGGTGGGTGAGTGAGCACTGACAGGTGAGACAGGCAAGGAGCCTAGCCTTTGAATAGAGACCCCCTCACTCTAGGGGCCACAGAGGCATAAGACAGCACGTTGCTTCTAGTAACATGTCTGTAACCAAGTCTTGGGTAAGACACACATCAGAGAAGAACACCATCAGAGGAAAGCAGTCCTTTGTGACAAGGAAGAGAGGCCCCTCCCGGGAGCACATGGATCCTCCCCCTCCCTCCTTCTGTAATTACCTCTAGTAAATTCCCCATTCATCGGCTTGCCGGCTTCTATTCAGTGAGGACACGAGGCTGCATGGCTGGGGAAGGGGGGCGGCTAGGCACATTCAAGTTTGCACAATCTCCAATCACCGCACCTGATGGGAATAAGCACTTGCTTATGTGAAATTTTCATTTCAATCCCAGCCTCAGATTGCGGCATTTAAGAGCGACGTTCCCAAACACTTGAGCGCAGAAGGTTTTTCATCCTCAGAGTCCAGCACAAGTGTTACCTAATTAATGTTCAACAATGTTACCAAACCTCCCTCTTTTAAGACGTATCAACCTGGCAAGGTCTGGGATTAAGGATTTTGATCTCGCATGGATTGCTTTCATGTATTTCGGGTAATCCACACAGCTGCTTAAAGAAAGATATTCATCGACTATAAACAGCCCCAAGTTTGAGTAGCTACACAAATAAACCTCTTATCTCTCCTGGCAGCCTTCCTTTGCCTGCTTGGGCAGTGAAGGGATCAAAACTGCTCTCCGACGGACTGATTCGATGAGCACGTGGCCTCGAAAGTGAATCACTCTTCAGCCAGGCAGAATAAACTCCCAGCTTGAGACCCTCAGAGGTTTTCCCTAAGTCCAGACCACGGCCCCCTCCCAGTCTTGCTCCTCAAAGTGTGGTCCAGATACCAGCAGCCTTGGTATCCTCTGAGAACTCACTAGAGATGCAGAATCACAAGTCCCACTTCAGACCTGCAGAATCTAAATCTGCGTTTTAGTCAAATCCCCAAGTGACATATGTATCATAGCCTTCTTCTGAGCAAACTCCTATGCGTCCTAGGAAACCCAACACAAATGGCCCCTGCTCCGTGATGCGCTCCTTGATTCCTACATAAAATGCCACAGGAAGAGCACACAGTTTGAGATGCACTGGTCTTCATGGCTCTCCAAGAACTGACCCCCTGCCTTTATTCCGCTGAGCTCCTTGCTGTTCCTCAGACACAGCCAACCTGCCCCAGCTTCCAGGTCTTTGCCCTGCTAAACTCACCACCCAAGCATACTTCCCCAAGTCAGTGGAGGGCCAGGTTTGCTGCATGACATACCTGAAAGGGGTGCCATTTGCATCACAGTTGAAATAAATGGCATCCCCTGCAGACTTGCTCAGGAGCTGGGTGGCACAGCGACCCCGTGCCAGGACCTGAGTAAGAGCTATCTCTAGCGAGAGGCCTTTCTGCTTACCCTTATCCTAAGCAAGTTCCCATCACTCTTTCTCCCCTTAGCCTGCTTTGCAGTTCTTCATAGTGCTTACTACTACCCGACACCGCAGCAGATACCTACTTGTGTATGTAGTTTATTGTGTAATTTTCCTTGCTAGAATGCATTGCCCATATGATCACAGACTTTGTCTTTTCCCTTCCATTGTATTCTCAGCACCTAGAACACAGCCTACTTAATAATTGGTACTCAGTTGGTACATGTGTGTATGTACATGCATGTGTGTATACGTGCATGCGTGTGTGTGCATGAAGTGCGTGTGTGTATGCATGATGTGAATGTGGGTGTATATGCATGGTATGCATGTGTGTATATGTAGGTGTGTGTATGCATGGTATGCATGTGTGTATACATGTGTGTGTATACAGGGTGTGTATGTATGTACGTGTGTGCATGGTGTTTATGCTTGTGTGTGTGCACAGTGTGCATGTATGTTCATGCATGTGTGTATGCATGATGTGCATGTTCCTTGTGCATGTGTATGCATGGTGTACATGTGTGTGTATGCATTGTGTACATGTGCATATGTGCATGTGTGTATGCATGTATGTGCATTCATGTGTGTATGCATGATGTGCATATACGTGCATGTGTGTATCCATGGTGTGCATGTGTGTATGTGCATGGGTGTGTATGCATGGTGTGCATGTGTATGTGTGTGTGCATGTATGCATGTGTGTATGTGCATGTGTATGCATGGTGCACATGTGCATTTGTGTGTATACACAGTGTACATGTGTACGTGTGTGCATGTATGTGTGCATGTACGTGTGTGCATGGTGTGCATGTGTGTGTGCATGTGTGCATGGTGTGCATGTATGTGTGTGCACGTCTGTGTATGCATGGTGTGCATGTGTGTATGTGCATGCGTGTGTATGCATGGTGTGCATGTGTGTGCACGGTGTGCATGTATGTGCGTATGTGCACATGGTGTGCATGTGTATATGTACATGCATGTGTGTGTGCGTGCATGCATGATGTACATGTGCATACATGCATGTGCCAGTTTGCAGGTGCATGTGCCTGTGTGTGCATGTGCAAAATTAAATACTCTCTCCCTTTCACAGTAATTTCAGACTGATGGCTATAGTGAACACTTCTGCAAAATGTCCCTTCATTTCTATAGATTCTTGGGTGCTTTGAAAATGAGCAGCCCTCTAGAGAGCAATGCTGTCCCGCTCAATGCTGAGGAAGGGGCCCCAGTCACACACCTGGGTAAGCGGCCACTTCTACCCCTCAGCTGCTACAGAAGCTTCCTTTACCTTCTTCTCAGTTCCCTGACCTGCATGTGCCTCAAAGGTGAGCCACAAGATCCTTATGACATGCAGCACCCAGCACCATGGAGAAAAACAGTCCAGCGCCCAGTGAACACTCCTGATTAGAAAACAAGGCTCTGGGCAGAGAAAAGTAAAAGAGATGCTTAGCTTGCCTGGTTAGCACGATGTTTCATGCTTTCGCAGAAAATAGCTCATAACTAATCAAATGCTGTGGGGCTTCAAAGGCACAAGATGAATAAACTCACAATCATAACAAAGAGAACTGAGTAACACCAGCCCAGGGGACTGGAAACCATGCCCACCCTCTGCCAGACACTTCAGTAAATTCAGTCATCTTGTTGCACCCAAGTGCTGATCAGGCTCCTGCCTCAGCCACCTACAGCCTGGCAGGTATGTGCATGGGTGAGGCAAGGCTGAAAGAGAGAGACAACAGCACTACAGTGATGATGAATGTGTGCTGACCCTGACACTTGATGCTCGGGAGAAAAAAGAGAGTGGTGGAGAGTGTGGCAAACACACTTCCTGCTCCCTCTAAAAGGAAAGCCACTACTCAGTCCCATTTGATGAGTGTCATGTAGGAACACGCACCCAGTGTTCCCAGACCTTCTCATTTTCCAAAAGAAGTATTGATTCATATCAAGACTTCTGTTGAACCTCCCAGTTTTGAAACATTGACAAGTAATCCAACATTTTAACAACTCTGCAGGCAAAATAAAATACAACTGTGGATGACATGTAGCCATGGGCCATGCTTGTGAGACAACAGCAGAGATATCTGAAATTCAGGCCTTTATGTGGTTTTTTTAATCAGCACAATTGTGTACTTAGTGGGGGCATTCCCTTATGTAAACAGATGAATGTGTGCATACAATTGTGGAATTGCATACAATTCTGCATACAATTCATGCACAATGTGTGCATACAATTCATGTGAGAGGAAGCCAAAAGCAAGTTCAAGGGAGTAATAAAAGTTCATTCTACCTTAGATCAGAGCAAAAGAACCTAGTCTCTAGAGTAGAGGTATCTAGGAAATCTCACAGATTCAGAAAAGGAGAAGGGAGAGGGGGCGTTAGTGAGGGGGACAAGAATGAAGCTCAGCATTCTTAGGAGGTCCACTTCTTCTGAGAAAGTAGGCTCTTCCTCCTGTGACAACCTGAAGCAGGAGAGAATGGAATTTTCTGCAGGAATCACAGAGCAGGGGCCATTTGAGTTGGGTTTCACAGGATACATAGGAGTTTGCTCAGAAGAAGGCTATCATACAGAGGAACCACAAGTGCCAAAACACATCCCCTCATGTCTTTCTCTGAGCCCACTCAGCCCAGAACTTAAGTCTGCTCTTTTCCCTTCTTCACATGACTCTGAACCAGCACAGGAACCTACTAAAGCTCTATGACATAGAGAGCCAGTGTCCATGGAGACAGACAGGGAATGGAAAATCTATTCCCTTCCTTGCCCCATTCCAATCCTCCCCATCTAGAATCTATAGGGAATAAAAACTTATGAATATCAGACGTAAATAAGAAAGGTAGAGGCACAATCCCACTCCTACAACCCCACTTTTCCATCCTTCCTTTAGGCCCCAAAGATGCCACTGTGTTTGTTGGGGACTGGGGGTGGCAGGTGAGTATCCCTGGCAGCTGCAGGCAGAGGGAAAAGGAAGATGCAATAGAGGCCCACAGACACAGCAGCTTACTCAATCATGATGGTTACTCCCCAGAAGCCAACCCTCTGCTAGGGCTGTGTGTCCTAGAACCGCCTTGTCAAGGACCAAGCAACATTTAGCATCTTTAGTCACCTCTGTGTCATAAGGCAGGATAGAATAGTGGTGGTACAACCAGAATGGGTGCGTTGGCCCCCAGGCTCTTCCACCTATCCGGGTGGCTGATAGCAAGTTATGCTACCTTTCCAAACCTCACTCTTCTTAGTTATGAAACGACAGTAACAATTGCAAGGGCACCCCCTCCACAGGGCTAGTCAGTAATCACATATGTAAAACGCTCGGCACTGTATATATGAATGAGAACTTCTTTGTAATATTTGCCAAGATTTATCTCTTGTTGCTTTCAGTCATTTAGAAAAGAAGTTCCCGTATGAGGTTGGGGACTGCCCACTTTACCCAAAGGAAAGAAGAGTCAGGGGACTTCCGACATCACCAGAGTAGAAATACTTGAGGACACTGGACCCCACTAGGCACTTTTCAAAAGAAGGCTTGGTGTTCTGCCAAGGAAACAGCGTCATTTCCTCCAGGGAGTAGCAAATGCCACCTAAGGGGGTAGGAGAGGCCCCTGGAATCCAGAGTGGGGCTAAGCCCTGCGGCCCTCCCCACTCACCACGCTATCAGGGAGAGTGATCTTCAGCACGGGAATGCAAGTTCTCTCTTCCTGTTGCCTGGATGTACACACCTCCGGTTCCACCCTTAGGGATCCTTCCCCACCTGCTTCCCTGCGGAACTACTGGATTCATCAGAAGTAGAGGGTGGCCAAATGGTGACAGGGCCTTGAAAGACTCAAGGCACAAAAGGATCACTTGTTATTTAATTCATAAACATGTACGAACAGTAATTAAAACCAGATTTATTGAGGATACACTGGGCACTCAATAGTCTAGGTGCATTCCACTAAGCACACCACAGACATTAGCTGGCTAAGCCCACAACAACCCAATGAGTAGGTTTTATTCCTTTACAGACTGAGGTTCAGAGACATCAATTCACTCACTAAGTAAGGGTCACCTGTGGGAAGGAGCTGAGCAAAAAAAAAGAGCCCCCTGGAAATCTAGCTCTGCAGAGCACTTCCCTATCTACTGAGACATGACTTATTTAAATTGGGGTAGGGGGCAGGGGTTGTTCTAGACACTTGCCCCATTTTCCCACCTTGCACGATGGCCCACGCCTAATTGTCACAGGCTGCTTGAAAACCCACTTTCGGTTGATTTGCTTCTTTCTCAGCGGCATGTCAGCTGCTGCCCTGCGTGACAGCTTATTTAAAATATCGGGTAGAAATAAGATTCACTGTGAAATTAGTTGTAGACAAGCTCAGAAACTGCTAATGATGCAGAGATAATAAGGGGATTTGCAGAAAACACTGATATTGCATTATGATTAGTGAGCAGAGCTTCACCCCTTGAAGCCTGAGGGGCCCGAAGTCCCACAAGAAGAACAGATGCATATGGATTAGCAGCGCACGCTGGCAAATCCTGGCTCCCAAGGCCAGCAGGCTCAGGCCTCCTGGTCAGAGGCTCAGAGCTCAGCTCTGATTTGCAAAAATGATTAATTTGTGGGTTTTGAGAATGAGAAATGTTTACTTCCTAGGTCTGGGGGAAACCAAAGGCCGGTCCTAAATCAAATTCCGATTTCAAAATAAAAACAAGCAAGAATAGCTCTGGAAGGCAACTCTGCGGTCTCACCTGGTCCACTGCCCAGAGTTCCTCAGATGGCCCTTCCAAGGGTATGATCTCAGGTCTACCAAGAATTTTGCTAGATTCATATTCCTACATGAGTACAAAAGTTGGCTGTCAGCTGCTATGTGCCACAGTGGCTGCCCAGTTGATGAGCCAATAAAATCTTGACATACCAGTCAGAAAAACATGAGTGCCCTGACCTTGCCAATGGCCATCTCCATGACCCAGCCACTAAAAGGTTAATGCCTGGCCCTATGAGCGGGAGGAGTCCTGCTGATTCTCATCCAGTACTTTGGCCAGCATTAGTTCTGATCCACTGCAATAATCTGTAAAGTGTCCACATCTTACTGGTTATTAAATAGGAGTCTATTCTATTCTATTCTATTCTATTCTATTCTATTCTATTCTATTCTATTTTTTTGAGACAGAGTTTCACTCTTGTCGCCCAGGCCAGGGTGAAATGGTGCGATCTCAGCTCACTGCAACTTCCACCTCCCAGGTTCAAGCGATTCTCCTGCCTCAGCCTCCAGAGTAGCTGGGACTACAGGCGCCCGCCACCACACCCGGTTAATTTTTGTATTTTTAGTAAAGATGGGGTTTCACCATGTTGGTCAGGCTGCTCTCGAACTCCTGACCTCTGGTGATCCAACCATCTTGGCCTCCCAAAGTGCTGGGATTACAGGCATGCGCCACTGCACTTTTTTTTTTTTTTTTCTTAATAGAGAAAGGGTCCTGCTATGTTGCCCAGGCGGGTCTCAAACTCCTGGCCTCAAGTGATCCTCCCACCTTGGGCTCCAAAACTGCCGGGATTACAGGCATGGGCCACTGCACCAGCATTTTTTTTTTTTTTTTTAATAGAAAGAGGGTCCTGCTATGTTGCCCAGGCGGTCTCAAACTCCTGGCCTCAAGTGATCCTCCCACCTTGGGCTCCAAAACTGCTGGGATTACAGGCATGGGCCACTGCACCTGGAGTGTTAAATAGTTTTGATATCACCCCTTGATTCCAGACCTGTCTAGCTGGTGCATCTATAACGTGAAAAATGAGTGGACTGCATGCTAGAAATCAAATAGGATAAAAATCCTCCAACAAAACCCCAATGCTACAAATCAACAGGATCCAAGTCCTGCTCTGGCTGGATCTATCCTTCAGTATTTACAAATGCACCCAAGATGGCAGTCTACTTGCGCACCCAGGATATGTAATTTAGCCAAGTTACAGTCTCTCAACTTTTGGCATAGAGAGGGGGAAATGCAAATTGCATGCATGTCAATGACTAAGTCACCTGCATAATGAGATGCCAGAAAGTTTGAGGCTAAAACGCTTATTTACATGAAAAACAAATCTGTATGGGATACATATTTCACTCCTTCACATCTCAACACATTTGTCACTCAAAGCCAGAAGGCTCTGCTCAACGAAGTCCCTCCAGTCCCTGGCCCTATTTTCATTCTCTTTAACTTTCAGCTTAACTCCATGAGGAATGGAGGCCATCAGGTGTTGACAACATATGCCATTACTCTGCTGCCTAGAGAACCACATTCAGAGAGAGGGACAGGCTGGGAGGATGCATACTCCCACCACGCCAAAACTGTTTTGTATGATCCCTCTGCAGACTGTAAATTATTTATTCAATCTATTCAGTGAGGTCAATACAACAAAGTAGCTTGAGATTTCTGTCAGACAGCTGACCATCAACACAAAAAGATTTTCTTTTAAATGGAATGAAACTGTGCAGAAAAGTCAAAAGTGAAAATGTTAAAGAAAGATGAGGAGGGGCGGTGTAGCTCAGTGATACACTGTAATAGTTCCCATTTGGAGCTGGCTAGTATATTTCCCCTCCATCTCTTATTATTTTAGTAACAGACTCTCAGACTGCCTGACCCTGATCACATGATCCAGTCTTGACCAATCATGGTGACTCTCTTCCCCTGGACACAGTAATTGGTAGAGGGGAAGGTGCATGATCTAAGGAGAGCCAATCAGAATCCGTCCTGGAATTGACACATAAACATTTGTGAGTAAAAAGATTCTCTTTCCTGTGATGTTGCCAAATAGGAGGTTAGAAAGCCAAAGAGCTGATGGTAATTTCCCCCACCATTTATGCCATCTGGACAGAATCTGTCTGCAGAAGGAAGCCAACCGGAAGTGAAAGAGAAATGGAGAGAATACGCTGGTGGGCCCTGACTCCTGGCTCCCCATCCCAATTTGCTGCCTCCTGTGACTCTTCTTTGACTCCAAGTGATCTATGATCCTTCCTCTCTGACCAGTAACTTTCCTTCAGCTTAAATGATTTGAAACAGTTTCTGACATTGAAAACGTCCTGACTTACACCGGCTCAATTCCAGAAGGGACAGACATATATCCTTAATCACACTTAGGTATTTGGAAAAAAATATATATGTTTAGCATTTTGTACAAGTTCTTTAATTTTGTTTACCCCCTTTGCAATTTAAAATGATTAATTAGCTTAAATAAGTGTCCAATTACAGTTAAACATTCCCTATTTTTGTCTCAATTAAATTTGAGACCACTGCTTTTTATCACTTGTATCAGTACTTTAAGTTGCTTGTTTTCTACTCTGTATAAAATATGGAGAAAGTAAAATTAAATAGTCAAATGATGGCACTACCACTGCTGTAAGGACAAGACTTCAGGCTTTGCCAATATTGAACCAGTAGCTGTCAGGCAATACCAGCATGCAATACCCAAAATGTTATTTGCCAACTGACGTATGCAAGTCTGAATTTGCTATGTGAAAACAAGTGAGGCCACCGGCTATAAAAGGTAAAGGGTAGGGATCATTTGGAAGTTGGACCTCAGAAACTGCAACTGATGACGCTTATTTGAGTCTGTGTCCTCTAGATGGCAGTAGAGGAAGCACTCACCATTACACTCAAGGCGGGTTTGCTAACCACTCACAATTGGCCTTCAAATGGGCACCGTGGTAATTAGGGATGTTGAACATTTTTTCATGTTTGTTGGCTGTTTTATATCTTCTTTTGAGAACTGTCTATGCATTTCCTTTGCCTACTTTTTTTTTTTAAAGACAGAGTCTCACTCTATCACCCAGGATGGAATACAGTGGCCTCCGCCTCCTGGGTTCTAGCGATTCTCCTGCCTCAGCCTCCTGAGCAGCTGGGATTACAGGCATGCCCAGCCCTTTACCCACTTTTTCATGGGATTATTTGTTTTATTCTTGCTGATGTGGGTTCCTTGTAGATTCTGGATGTCAGCCCTTTGTCGGATACACAGTTTGCGAATATTTTCTAACAGACTACACATTGAGTATAGAGTAATTGCTCAGGTGATGAGTGCAGCAAAATCTCAGAAATCACCACTAAAGAACTTATTCATGTAACCACAAACCACCTGTACCCCCAAAATTATTGAAATTAAAAAAAAAAAAAAAGCACTTAGGCTTTGGGATGAGAAAAGAAACCACAAGTGTGTGGTTCCAGGGAGAGGAGTGGGAGCTTCAAAATATTCCAACCTACACTGATATAAAAGAGTTGTTGGCCGGGCGCGGTGGCTCACACCTGTAATCCCAGCACTTTGGGAGACCGAGGTGGGTGGATGAGGTCAGGAGTTTGAGACCAGCCTGGCCAATATGGTGAAACTCCGTCTCTGTTAAAAATACAAAAATTAGCCGGGCGTGGTGACTGGCTCCTATAGTCCCAGCTACTCAGAAGGTTAAGGCAGAAGAATCACTTGAACCTGGGAGGCAGAGGTTGCAGTGAGCTGAGATCACACCACTGCACTCCAGCCGGGCAACAGAGCGAGACTCCACCTCAAAAAAAAAAAAAGGAGTTGTTAAGAAGTTGTTGACTACAGGCCCAGGAATCAGGTAACCTGGGTTGTGTTCCCCGCCCAGTTTTCTTAGCTGCGTTGGAGAAAGTTACTGAAATTCTGTGCGCTGCAGTTCTCCCAGCTTGTATAGAAGAGTACCTACCTCACAGGGCTGAAGGAAGGCTCATTCATGACCATTTTGTAAAGTGTTAGCGCAGTAGCATGCACGGGACAGTAAGTGCTCACTAAATCACAGTCACGGGGCTATCTTAACCCCTCCCAATATGCCCTTATAGGCTCCAAAACAAAAGAAAGAAAAATAAACACAGGTGGGGCACCTTGGTGGCTCATGGGCAGGGCCTAGAGGTGAGTGCTATTTCCGGATAAATCACCACTGATACTGTACATAATCATACGATGCCAAAATTCAACTATTCCTAAAAGACATCAAAGCCCTTGCCTTGCTGAAAAATACAACAACAACAACAACAACAAAAATGATGGTTCTCATTTACTGAGTTGTTACTATGCTAGGCACTTTTCATCTGGTTAATTTGATTCTCACCACAACATACAGGGTAGGTATTATCATCTCCACCTTCCAGGGGCTCACATAACATTGACCAGGAAACAGCTATAAGAGGTAAAAGGACTTGCCCAAGGGACACAGAGATTGATGTGGGTTGGGAACCCAGCAGGTTTAATTCCCAAATCCATCCTCACTCTCATGCATCAGACAGTGGCTAGTTGTCTCATGACATCTTCTCTAATCCAGAATAATTATTATTTTTAGTATATTGAATGCATACATGTGACATGTACCATACGAAGTAGCTTACCTGCATCCTGAGTCCTTTGTGAAGAGGCCTCTGGGCACACACAGATGTCCTACTTCTGGTACCTCTGGGCCCTCCTTGGCTTCCTAGCTTAAGTAGGACTGGAAAAGAAATCTCAGACATCCAATTCTCCTGTGAGATCTTTAGACAGAAGCTTACAGAGAGCAAACAGGTGGAGGCTTAACCTTCCTTTGCTACCTGGGGATGCCATTTCTACTGTTTCCAATCTATCATTAACCCGACCCTAATGGGCACCCCAGTATCCATCCCAGAAAACGATCCTACAATGGCAGCTGCCTTTGGCCAAATTTTGACTTTGTAAGAGAAAAGCTCATCTAGACAATGCTTAACTTCCTTTCACCAAGCTCTGGACATTTCATTGACTAAATACTCAGTAAGCGCCTACTAAGTGCCAAAACTCAATACTAAGTACAAAAAATGAGGGGAGGAGAGGAAACAATCAAGTAGCTTCCATTCTAGAAGGTGGGAAACATGAATGCAGAAGGGCATATGAGTGTGTGATAAATTATCTAAAACTGAAGTCAAAATGTAATGGATACATAGAAGAGAGACTTTTTTTTTTTTTTTTTGAAGATGGAGTCTCGCTCTGTTGCCGGGCTGGACCCCTCCTTCGTTCAAGAGATTCTCCTGCCTCAGCCTCCCAGGTAGCTGGGACTACAGGTGTACACCATGACCAGCTAATTTTTGTATTTTTAGTAGAGACGGGGTTTCACCATGTTGGCCAGGATGGTCTCGATCTCTTGACCTTCTGATCCACTCGCTTTGGCCTCCCAAAGTGCTAGGATTACAGGCATGAGCCACCACGCCTGGCTGAAGAGAGACATTTAAATGAGCTTGGAGAGAGCCTTTGAGAGCCTGACCAGTAACATAAGCCACCAACATCAATTTCATCAACCTCATCACCTTCATCAGAGCAAATTCTGACATACTCAATGACCAGCTGAGTTTTCTTTGCTTTGCTTTAGATGGTTTCAAACGTAGATGCAGCACCTCCGAGTGCCTACAGTCACAGTTTTGGGGACTGGTTTGGCCATTTGTTGCAGACAACCTCTAGACACAAGTGCGACACTTTCAAGGGGAATCACTTCACCACTCCCACTTTCCCTTTCTCAAATGTCAAACGTTGCCATTCTGCAGCTGTTTTGTAATAGATGGAGAAAATAACATCAGAAACCACCTAAACACACATATTTGGTCATTAAACATCAGCAAACTAAAAAATGTAAAGTTCAAGTTGCTCCCTTCTGAAATGACTTCCTCACCCACACATTCTATCTCCCTCATTGCCATTTTTCCAACAATTGAAGTACAAGGTGCGAGTTAGGGCCTGGCCCTCCAGATACTGCCTGGGTTTGAATGACAAGCCCGTGTCCATCAGGATAGAAAAAGAAGAAGAAGCCGGCTTGGCTTGTCTCTGGGAAACACTGGTTGATGAGGGCACTGGCACCAATCAATGGAAACTTCAGTCCTTTCCATCAAGAGTATATGAAAGCCACATGCCAATGCTCTGGTCCTGAGACGGCCTGCAGGCAGAGATGGAAGAACTTTTGTAATCAGATGGTGGGGCACAGGCACAATGTCTAACGTCCCAATGTTTCCTCCTTTTTCCCTTTCTTTTTTTTTTTTTTTTTTTTTTTGAGAGACAGAGTCTTACTCTGTCACCCAGTCTGCAGTGCAAGGGTGTGATCTTGGCTCACTGCAACCTCCGCCTCCCGGATTCAAACGATTCTCCTCCCTCAGCCTCCTGAGTAGCTGGGATTATAGGTGTGCGCCACAATGCCTGGCTAATTTTTGTATTTTTAGTAGACACAGGGTTTCACCATGTTACCCAGGCTGGTCTCGAACTCCTGACCTCTGCTGATCCACCCATTTTGGCCTCCCAAAGTCCTGGGATTACAGGTATGAGCCATCACACCTGGCCAAAGTCCCAATGCTTCCTCCTTGATCTCTACTCCTGCAGAAGGCACATACTTCTGTGACTCTGAGCCTCAAATGACCTCTGAGAGGAGGATAAAGACAGGTGGAAAGACACACAGAATCCTGAAATGCATCTGTATTTTTCTCCTGCAAGAAGCACCTCCCAGAACACAGAGAGATCCTATCCCCAACCAAATAACAACAATCACCAGGCACTGCTGTGAGTTAAGTACTTGATCAACAATCAGCTAACTGACTCCTCCCTACAACACCCTAAGATGGGTACTTTCCTACTCATGAAGACTTACAAAGTGGGCTTGAAGGCCAGGATTTCACTCCAGCTCTAATGGACTCCAAACCTACCCTCTTAACCATTTGGCTCTGTTGCTTCCAGCTGAACAGAATGCACTGAACCACTGACATCAGGTCCTTCGGCTGAAATACAAGAGTTGGACAAACACAACCTTAAACTAGAAGGAAGGGAGGTAAGCACATAAAAAGTCAAGGCTCAGAGCAACCATTATCATACCAAGACCCCAAGCAGGCACCACGGACAAGATCTCTTGCCTAAACAATGAGGCATTGGTCCCAAGCTAAACCAGCTTCTCAGATATTGTTCTGACATTAGACTCCATTCTTCCTTTGCTACTGAGTTATCCAGTAGTTAAATGGCCCATGACGCCTTCTTTGGGCAGTGACTTTGGGTCCATGAGGACCATAAGGTCCCCTACAAACTTGTAGGCAACGTCCTGAAGATGCAATGAAGGGTTTATACCACTGGCAGTCCTGGTTGACCATGGCACAGCTGTGTGGGTTTATAGCTGGGTCTGCTCTAGTTAGCTGCTGTATCCATTCTGAGTCACTGGCACCTGAGCCCTAAATGTTGTTAAATATTGAACATCGTCCTGGTACATCCTTAGAAGACAGAGGAGTTGGGATAGGGGGAAGGTATTCTAGAATCACATTGGCTTTGAATTTAGGTCTCGTGAGTTGAATTCAGGTTGTTCATCTAGCCCTGTACTCTCAATATGTTGTAAGTGGAAACTGAAGAGTAAAACAGCTTCTTCTTTTTACAGCATCGCTTTTTTTTTCTTTTCTCTTGATTGCTTACTGCTGCTTTGGTGTATTTGTTTGCTCTACAGTGGGTGCTTGGGGCCTGGATAACATCATTAGAAAGACATTTAATCGCACTCACAGTTTACTCTGTTGACATTTGGCATCAGCCATAACTTGCTATCCATACAAAGCTACAAGAGTCCCTGACTTAGCTTAGGACTAAGGTCTTAAGACTTAGCTTAGGTCAGATGCTACAGCACTCATCATAACCCACGTAGAAGAGTACAGACAAGGGTGCTGTGAGATCTCCCTTCAGCCACAAGGATGCTGAAATTTCTTGCGGATGTAAAATCCTACCCTTGGAACTTGGCAGGTGAAAAACAAGAGACTGCTATGTCAACCCTGGCTTGATATCAAGGACTGTAATAGCAAGGCTTCTTCCATCATTTATCCCAGCAGCTGTCTCAGCTGTGGGTTCTCGGGGTGTCTTCACTCTTATTGGGGATGAAGACAGAGAAATAACTCTAGGACAGTTCAGCAGTTCAGACTTTATGTTTGAGATCTTTCCTAGAGTCCAAATACTCCTTGGCTGACCTAAAGGTTCTTCCCCTAACCCAGATCCTAGACACCTAAACACACACACCATGATCGCTATGGTGATCACTATAGTTATAACACTTACCCCCAAAACTCAGAGCTCCTTTTGATTGGGCTTTCAATGGAGAATGTGCCCAGGATACAGAGGGGCCAATAAAAAGAAGCAAAAGAAAAAAGAAAAAGAAAAGGAATTTAGTCTGCGAGAAGTGGTATCATAGACAGGAACACCATTTGCATGGCAGAAGAGACTTCGATTCCTGGATTCTTTGAACTCCCAAGTCCTTACCTCAAACACTGGACTGCACTGTATTTCTCGATAGACTATCTGATATAAGGGTATCTACCCAATGCCAGACACTAAACTGTGAGCCAGCACCAAAACTCTAACTGTACAACATTTTTACTAACTGGGGTGGGGTGGGCAAAGATAGACCACCACCCTTATACTACTTTACTTAATAGTCAAAATATAAGGAATTCCTCTCTCTGATGACAGAATACTTCTGATAATACCTAAGGCTATAAGAATGCCTCTAAATGCTGCTTTGGCCTCTTCTCACAAGTTTTAATTACATACAATCGTTTCTCCATATCCATGAGGGATTTGTTCTAGGACTCCCCTTGTGGATACTAAAATCCATGAATGTTCAACCCCCTTATATGAAATGGTGTGGTATTTGCATAGTACCTATGCTTATCCTCCTGTATACTTTAAATCGTCTTGAATTACTTTTAACATTCAATACAATGCAAATGCTATGTAAGTAGTTGTTATACTCTATTGCTTTTTATTTGTATAATTTTTACTGTTTCTTTTATTCTTCAATCTTCAGTTGGTTGAACCTGTGGATACAGAGGAGCAACTGTACTTCTACTTTGGGGTATTAATCCCCTTCTTAGTTTGTTGTTATTTATAAGGTTGTTGCTTATTTATTATAAGGCTGTCACTTATCTTCTGAAGATTTGGGATTTTTTAAAATAAAAACTCTAAATTATTTATTTTGCAATCTATTGCTTTCCACTCAAAGCAATAGCATTTTCCATCCTTTACAAATGATTATTTCCCCCCTTTGGGATACACACACACACACACACATACACATTACACACCATGATCACTATGGTTAAAAGCCATAATTGCTGAATGTGGGATACACAGTTTGGTTTCTGTTTTACAACTCTACCAGACTGTTTTATTCATTACCTTGTGTTCTATTTATTTATTTACTAAGTCTGACACACATATAATATAAGAAAATCTTGAAGAGAAAATGGTAATTTGATGCCACTACATGGGATATGATAGAATCATTTTCAGCTCAAATTATTTACAATTACAGAGCCATGAAGCTGAACTTAAAAAGCCCAAATTATTTCTAATAGTGGAAATTTTCAGCATCTTAATTTAAGTAAAAAGAAAAAGTTTAAATAGATTTGAGGGCTTAAATACTTCTGAGGAAAGCAGCAACCGCAAAGCCGGGATGTCTAATTCACATAAAAGTAATTAACAAAAAGTAAGTTACATCATTATTTCCTCCAAGATCGTAATTTAAAAAGGAAGCTGATTTATCTGAACTGATCGGGGCTCTCAATCCCAACAGAAATGCAGACGCTCAGTCGTTAAGGGGAGAACAGAAATGAGACCCAATTAAGCAAAATTCCTTCTTATGGAAAAAAAATGATGTAGATAAAATGATTGCTCAGATGTGCTCAGAAGGGCACCAAGGAAAGCAAGAGAGTTGAGCTTTTTGTTTAATCTCTGGGTGAATCTTCAGTCCCATTCACAAGATCTGTCATGAGAAAGTAAGGAAACTCATTTCTCCCTAAGCACTGAAGTATAACCAGTTGTCTAGAACTGATGAATATCGGAGCTCGTGTCAACATTTGACACCTTATTTCTACTGGGGGAGCAGAGGCTGAAAACAAAGGATTTGGAGAGGAAGGAACAGGACTATTCCAGGATCTTTTTGGTTAAGGTTTGTTATGGACTGAACTGTGTTTCCCCAGAATTCATATGTTAAAGTTCTAACGCCCAGGAGCTCAGAATATGACTGTTATCAAGGACAGGTTCTTGAAAGAGAGGTGAGTAAGTGAAAGTGAGGTCATCACAGTGAGTCCCAGTCCAACCTGACTGGCGTCCTCCTAAGATGGAGTCTTGCTCTGTCACCCAGGCTGGAGTGCAGTGGTGTGATCTTGGCTCACTGCAACCTCTGCCTTCTGGGTTCAAGTGATTCTCCTGCCTCAGCCTCCTGAGTAGCTGGGACTACAGGTGCCCACCACCATGCCCAGCTAATTAAAATACAGACACACACACAGACATAGAAAGCCCACATGAAGACACAGGGAGAAGACGGTCGTCTCTAAGCCAAGGAGGGAGGCTGTAGAAGAAACCAACCCTGACAACACCTTGGTCTCTGACTGCTTGCCTCCAGAACTGTGAGTCATCCTTCCTCCAGAGGATAAATTGAAGGACACAAGATATTAATGAGGTCAGGTGCAGTGGCTCACGCCTGTAATCCCAGCACTTTGGGAAGCCAAGGCAGGTGGATCACCCGAGGTCAGGAGTTCGAGACCAGCCTGACCAACATGCAGAAACCCATCTCTACTGAAAAGAAAATACAAAATTAGCCAGGCATGGTGGCACACGCCTGTAATCCCAGCTACATGTGAGGCTGGGGTAGAAGAATAGCTTGAGCCCAGGAGGCAGAGGGTGCAGTGAGCTGAAATCACACAAACACACTCCAGCCTGGAAAACAACAGTGAAATTCTGTCTCAAAAAAAAAAAAAAGAAAAAAAGATGTTAAAGAGTAAATCCAGGGCTGGACACAGTGGCTCACACCTGTCATCCCAGTACTTTGGGAGGCTGAGGCAGACAGATCACCTGAGGTCAGGAGTTTGAAACCAGCCTGGCCAAAATGGTGAAACTGTATCTCTACCAAAAATACAAACATTACCCGGGCATGATGATGGGCACCTGTCATCCCCGCTACTCAGGAGGCTGAGGCAAAAGAATCACTTGAACCCAGGAGGCAGAGGTTGCAGTGAGCCAAGATCACGCCACTGCACTTGAGCCTGGGCAACAGAGCAACACTCCATCTCAAAAAATTAAAAAAATATATGTTTAAGAGTAAATCCAAACTCCTCCACAAAACTTGACTGGTTAGGAAGAACAGTGCGGTGGTCAGGCACACCAATGAGTTCAAATCCTGACCAGACTCCTGAGAAGCTGTGTGACCCATGGCCACATTCCTGACCTCCCTGTGCCCCAGTCTCTTCATCTGAGAACTGCAGTGAGCATCAGAGTGGAGCAGCCCCTGACAGCTGGGAACCACCCTCAGAGACTCCGTTGCATCATTCATTCCACAAATGCTTCCTACGGCCCGACCATGCCCAGGTCCTGCTGCAAACCCTAGGGATACAGAAAATAAAAAATTATATATATATCTCCTTCCCTGTTCCGGGGGGGCTCATCTTCCAGTAAAGCCTAACCAATGACAATACTAAGGGCACTTTGGTAAGAAAGAGAAAGATGGCTCAAATGCAAAATTGTAATGCTGGGTCCATTTCATTGTACTCTGTGCAATGTCCCTGAATCCCATTTTAAATATAATCCAGAGCTGCCTATGGAGGGTGACTGCTGGTATCTCTCATGCCAGGCTCTCTGGCACCAGAGTCACCCTCAATCACACTGCCCCAAATCTGGGTGGAGTCCCTACAGACCGTACATTTTGCTGTTTGGCACCAGATAAAGCTACTGGTCAGTTTCCAAGTGTTCAAACAGCCCATCTCGTCTCCCAGAGCCATTCAGCAAGCAGCTTTCTCTGTCCCCCCATCCTGCGATAAGAGCTCTGTGGTGCCACCTGGCACTCAGCATATGAGCTTCCTGAAGAGTCCCTGAGGCAAGCCTCAGGCCCCGCCACCCCGCATTGGCGGCCGTGCCCAAGCCAGCCAGCCTGATGCATATGCACGGCAGTAGCTGAGAGTGCGCTTCAGTGAGTGGCTGGCAGTCGGAATCTATTAGCCAGACAGACAATCACAGCCACTGTCCTTGTGCCTCCCAGGTGGGGGATGAGGAACATGAACCTGTGCTTTAGAAATCCCAGGAACTCAGGGGGTTCTCAGGAGCTTTTCCCCACCTGGGTACGAGCTTTAAAAGTCTCTGGGTGGCCGGGCGCAGTGGTTCACGCCTGTAATCCCAGCGCTTTGGGAGGCTAAAGCGGGTGGATCACAAGGTCAGGAGATCGAGGCCATCCTGGCTACTACGGTGAAACTCCGTCTCTACTAAAAATACAAAAAGGAAATTAGTTGGGCGTGGTGGCGGGCACCTGTAGTCCCAGATGCTTGGGAGGCTGAGGCAGGAGAATGCCGTGAACCCGGGAGGCGGAGCTTGCAGTGAGCCAAGATCGCGCCACCGCACTCCAGCCTGGGCGACAGAGCGAGACTCCGTCTCAGCAACAACAACAACAACAAAAATTATCTGGGGAGGAGAGTCACCAAAAGGTCTTATTTTTAGGGACTGCTTGGCACCTTCTAATATTAAAAGTGACCTAAAATGTTCTCCTTCGCTTTTCCAAACCCCCAAACTCTTTAATCCCTTATTTGCTCATCTGTAAAATGGGGTCGACACCATCTGCCCTGCTCTTCTCAGCTCTGTAAGGATCAAATCAAATAGTCTGCAAAAGCCTTGGTATGGGATTTCTTTGGGGGATGATGGAAATGTTCTAAAGTTGATTGTGCTGATGTTGGCACAACTCTGTGAATAATAAAAAACCACTGAATCGTGTGCTCTAAATGGGTGAATTGTACTGTATATGAACGATATCTCAATAAAGCTGTTTTTCCAAAAGACTTTATAAACTGTGAAATATTCTTGCCATCTGAGGACTTCAACTCTCAATCAGACTGAGAGGGAGCGATGGGGGAGAAAAAGAGCAGGAGAGAGAGAGGGAAGGAAGGAGAAAGAAAACAAATGAGAGAGAAAAAGGGAAGGAGGTGGGGAGAAGGGAGAGAGACATTACAAGCATCTGGGGAAAGGGGAACCAGTGTAGTGGGAACAAAAGAAGGCACAGATGAGAATTTTTCAGAGGCCTTAAGAAAGCAGTAGGGACCATGTGGTCCTCCAGCCATCTGCATCTGTACCACCTAGGGAGTGGGTAAAAATGCAGAAAAGTCTTCGTGGGCCTGTCCAGCACTTAGCACGACCATGTATGTTTGTTTGGTGATTATGAATGTTCTCCCACTAGAACAGAAACTCTCTGAGAGTAGGCACTTTCTCTGTTTTGTTTTGTTCAGTGCAGTCCACCCAGCACCTAGAATTGTCTCTGGCATACAGTCAGTGCTGAGTATACAATTGCTGACTTAATGACTGAATACATTCCTGGGTGCCATCCCATCACTGCCTGTGGAAGGGCCCAGGAAAATGCATTTTGAGGAACTGCTTAGGTGACTCTTACACACGCTTCAGTTTGAGGACCCCTGCCGTAAGAAGTCCACTAGAGTCCTGTCCACCAGGTAAAGGAAAACAGTCACCCCGTAAGACATACCGCGCCCCTTCTCTTCTCAGGCCGACACCATAATGCCCCCGTGAGATTGCTCACTTCACTGGTGGCTTTCTTTAGACTAAGCCAGGGATTAGCCACTTTTTCTTAAATGGCCGGATAGCACAGTCATCCATCCCCTTTGGTGTTCATGAGGGGTTGGTTCCAAGACTCCCCCATATACCAAAACCCATGAATGTTCAAGTCTCATACAAAGTGGCATAGTATTTGTATATGTATATAATCTACAGATATCCTCCCATATACTTCAAATCGTCTATAGATGACCTGTAATACCCAATACAACGTAAATGCCATGGAAACAGTTGTTATACTGTGTTGTTTAGGGAACGATAAGAAAACAAAGTTGGCACATGTTGGGTAGGGACGCAGCCATCGTACACATAAGGATATTTTTCAATCGAGGTTGACTGAATCCACAGATGCAAAACCCTCAGACGTGGAGGGCCAATAGTAAATATTCTTGGCTTTGTGAGCCACACAGTCTCCCTTGCAACTATTCAACTCGGATATTGTAGCAGGAAAGCCACAATACATAAATGAACAGATGTGGTTGTGTTCCAATAAAACTTTATTTAAAAGCAACAGGCAATGGGCCAGATTTGGCCTGTGGGCTGAAGTCTGCCAACCCTTGGTCTAAGCAAATAAACGGAATTTTTTTAAAAGTACCACTAGAGAAAAGGACAAGAGTCAAGTTCTGAAAATTCCACAGGGATGAACGAAGACCTCCGATGACCTAAGTCTGTAATCCAATGGATTCGTTTATTCATCCAGTGATTATTTACCAAGTGCTTACTACGCCAGCTGCCGCGTAGAGGGCAGTGCACCAGACTCCTTACCCCACAGAGCCTACATTCTGGCGGAAAAGACAGACACTAAACGTAACTAATTAATTATGTATAATTAACATCCCACCATTTTGAGAAGCATGACAAAGAGAAGATATAACAAGCCAAAGGAGCCTAACATCTCAAACTTGGGGCCTCTGGCACCATAATTGGTGTCAAGACACTGTTTTTAACAACTAGAGCCTAGCAGGTACACTGTAGATTGTGGATCTTTGGTGCCAAGTGGAATTGGTTGCTGAGAATGTTGGGGAAAATTTGATTTATGTATGGTTTTAATGAAGAACACATTTTTCAGGAATAAAAGAACAATGCTTCTGGCAAAGTTTCAGATAACCCAGATAATTCCATTTCCCCACAGCCATGTTTACTTTTGACACGTGGCCAAGGTCTATGTTGTTACAAGAACCTCATCCTACCCAGGAGATGCTGGGCCAGTGGCTTTTGGCAGCTGCTTGGAGCACTGAAAGATGTTTTCAGGGTATGGACATCATTATCACTACCCCTAAGCACTGAAACAAGGCTTGGGTGCAGAAATATGCACCTGGATAGATACACATTTGCACAAAATCCAAATACAGTATGCAGATGATGGTTTCACTGGACTTTTGGAGTTAATGACTCCATTCTTAATTAGGGTGGGAGAACATCTTTTGCCTGGAAAGAATCCTCACCATCCTGGTATTTTCCATATCCTCCTCTTCCTAAATCATTCCATGACACACTGAGTTGATACGGGTTTAAGAATTAATGTTCACTTAGAGTATTTTCAGGAGGGGAAGTCAGCATTGAGCCCCGCTGATGTCTACATCCCACATTCTATGTAAACCCTCCCACCCACCCTCCCTCCGTTTCCTCAATCCATCAGTGACTGACAGGCCAACCATCATCAATGGTTGACAGCTACATCTACTTCACAGAGTATCGTCAAGATAACAAAACTTAAATAACATGCAAAGCATTTTTGACAGGCTATACTGGGTGCCTCCAAATTTCACTTGTGGAAATCCTGACCCCCAGCAACTCAGAATGCGAGAGATATTTGTCAGACCTATTTGGAGATCGGTCTTTTAAAAAGGTTAATTCAGTTCAAAGGAAAGCTGAGCATGGCGGCTCATGCCTGTAATCCCAGCACTTTGGGAGGCTGAGATGGGAAAATCCCATGAGCCCAAGAGTTTGAGACCAGCCTGGGCTACATATGGAAACCCCATCTCTACAAAAACTAAAAATTAGCAGGCTGGGTGCGGTGGCTCACGCCTGCAATCACAGTACTTTGGGAGGCTGAGGCAGGTGGATCACAAGGTCAGGAGATCGAGACCATCCTGGCTAACACGGTGAAACCCCGTCTCTACTAAAAATACAAGAACTTAGCCATGCATGGTGGCGGGCACCTGTAGTCCCAGCTACTCGGGAGGCTGAGGCAGGAGAATGGCGTCAACATGGGAGACAGAGCTTGCAGAGAGCCTAGATCATGCCACTGCACTCCAGCCTGGGCCACAGAGTGAGACTCCATCTCAAAAATAAACAAACAAACAAACAAATAAATAAATAAATAAATAAATAAAAATTAGCTGAGTGTAGTGGCACATGCCTGTGTTCCTAGCTACTCAAGCAGCTGAGGTGGGAAGATCACTTAAGCCCAGGAAGTGAAGGCCACAGCAAGCCACGATCCTGCCACTGCAGTCCGGCCTGGGAGACAGAGAGAGACCCTATCCCTACCAAAAAAATACATAAGTAAATAAAATGAGATGAGGATGGCCCTAATCCAACGTGAATGTTGTTCTTACGGGAAGAGGTGAGGATACTGACACAGAGACACATGGAAAGACACAGCAAGAAGATGACCATCTACAAGCCAAGGAGACAGGTCTCAGAAGAAGCCAACCCTGCTGACACACTGACCTCAGGTTTCTGGCCTCCAGAACTGTGAGGAAATGCATTTCTACTGTTGAAGCGGTCGGTGTGGGTGATCTGTGATGGCAGTCCCAGGCAACCAATGCAGCACTGAGAACAGAAAGTACTCAGTAGACCTGAGGTCTTGCCATGCTGGAGAGAGGCAATGACGTGATGCTTCTCTACAGCATGTGTGGAGATGTGGCAACGTGGGGAAGAGAAGGAGATCTCAACTCAGATGGCACGTGTTGGGTGGATCCCTAAGCTCAGTCTTTCCCTCCACAAAATGGGCTAATGCCAGGACGGATGATCCCGGGATAACGCGAGCCTCGCACAAAAACGAACGCAAAGCTCCCCAGGCTCCAGCAGCTGCTCAGAAAATGGAAGCTGCTGTTTCCGATGCTGAAATCACAGCGGCCGAGCCACTGACAGGGCACCTGGTTTGAACATTCACTTTCTGCTGAACCAGGAAACTAAGCGAGGCCAGTGAAACAGCAGGCGCCAACCCAGAAGGTGTCATGAGTTCAGGTCTTGGAGTTTTATGAGATTTTGCTTTCGTTTTGTTGCTGTTGTTTGTCTTGTTTGTTTGTTTTTAATGCATCCTAGGAATTTACTACCTGCACAGAGATTTAATAATACAGAATGGGCACAGTAAAAAATAATGACTGTAGAAAGTCAGGCATATTCTTCTTTGAAGTCCTGGGCCACCAGGAGAAGGTGGTGAGCCCCCATGTCCCCAGGAGACTTGCCCAGGTCTGACAGTCTTCATGGAAACTCGGTGAAAGGACATGGAAGAGAGCGGTGAGCCCCAGTCCAGAGAGGGGAAGCAGCTTACTCAGGTCTCAGCATGGGTCAGGCAGCAAGCTCCCGGGGGGGCCTCCTCTCCAAGAGTTTCTGACAACAGCCGGGCAGAGATGGAGGCCCCCCTCTTCGCCACCTGCTAATGGTGTGCAAAGGAAAGCAACTCTCCCTGGCCCAAGGGTCACTCACAGCTGATGGAAAAGCTCTGTCCGGAGGCAGTCTGGCGAGATTTTCAATCCAATTTCTCTCGAGTGAAAGGCTAACAGGATAAGATCACTCCCTGTTAACAACCTGGATTGTGAGTGAAGTCTCGGGGTTGGGGCGAGAGATGAGGTCATGAAATCAAGAGCTTACCTTGCAAAGCAATCTAGTCCCAGCCCCAGGTCTCCAGGCCTCCCTGCAGAGCCTGTTAATCTCATGTTGAACATGCCCGTCCCTGAGCACTATCTGCCCAGGAACTTAGACCCTCCTTCCCAGGGTCAGAGTTTCATACTGATGTTTGCAGCCAAGGTGGCTGGAGCCCGGGAGGCCTGTCTGTCAGCATCCTACACACTGCTTAGTGAGAAGACAGTGGCGCCAACCCTATTTTCTAGGAACGAACACAGCCTTAGAGTCAAGGCCTCGCAGGTAACCGCTTCGCACATCTTGTAAAATGGACAATTTTCTCATGTGGTTCCTCCACCACTACAAATCAGGCACAAACCACAGTAACTGTAAATATATTAGACATTTCGTCCTGTCCAGGAGCAACAGCCACGTTCGTTCTAAATAGCCTGGCCTCCCTGGAAGCACAGGGGCAAAGGATGCCAGCTGGGAGGAGCTGGCATCCATCAGCTACCCAAAGTCATCTGCCCTACATGGGGCTCTCCAGATCCCACGATCCCAGAGCAACAGGAAGCTGGGTTCTGGATCTGACACCCACTGGTGTCCAGGCACCGCAAAATCCACATTGAAGGTCGCCTTTTAATGCTTTCAAGTAAAAGTAAACTCTCAAACAGAAACTAACCTGATTTGCCTTCCTGAGCTGGTTTCAACCTGACCCAAAATGAGAATTTCAAAGTGATGGATGGTATTCATGGACATTTCTTTCTTTTAAAAGTTTTTTTGAGGTATAACTTAAGTACAAAAATCTGCAGCCATCCCCTGTATATGATCGGATGAGTCTGGACTCATGCTTATACCCACACAGCCATCAGCACAGCAAAGGAAACAGATGCACGCATCAGGTCACGATTCCATCTCTATGACTCTCAGAAACTAACAAAACTTACCAAAGGAAAGAGAGGGCAGAGTGAGGAGAGCTGTTGGTGGAGGGGCAGTGGGAAGCCTTCCAGGAGCTAAAAATACTTTACATCGTGATCTGAGTGGTAGTAACGCAGAGATACACAGATGTAAAAATTCATAATGCTGTGTACTCATGATTTGTATCATTTATGTTATGTAAGTTATACCTCAATTTTTTTAATTGCCAACCATTTCCTGGGTACATTCTACAGGCCAGAGCTTAAACAAAGGACTGATGGCTCGAACAGTATCCTCCTAGCAGATACCAGGTAAGAGTGTTACCTTCCATGATGCTACAGATAAGCCTCGGAGATGCTGCCGAGGGGAAGGACAGACACTCTCATCATCTATTCTTCTATTAAATATAATTGGCTACCTGACCTGGCTCTGCAACAAATCAAACAGCAAACCTGGCTTTTCCCATTCACGGCATTAGTTGAGGAATATGGAGAGAGAGAAATAAAGACAAGACAGAAAAAAAAAACGAGGTTTCCAGGGTATAGACCTCAGAAACAACTCATTTTCACTAAATCCCTGAGAATAAAGACAGCTTGATTACAGTAAGATTGGTAAAACCCAAGGTATGCAGGAGACATATGCACCTGTCTTTCCCACATGGCTGGTGCTAATGTTTCTGGACTTCAATGGACACTGTTGTGTACAGGACACCCTTAAAAGAGGGGAACAAGCCTGACTATTGGAGAACACAGAGTCCCAGGCAGACAGAAACAGCTTCTGGGGTTTTTGACTGAGTGTAAGGCTGGCTTTGACTTCTGAGCACCCTGGGATGGGAACCAGAGAAGACTGAGTCAGAAAACTGGTGAAGACCCCAAGACTATGGGTAGCAGTAGTAAGTGCTCACAGCCTAGTCCGCAGGGCAGCATTGAACCTGGGTCTTGAAAGTGAATGGGAGCTTTCCAGGCAGGGAAGTGAGAGGAACGGCATGTGCTAAAGATTCTGGGGTCAAAGTCAGAAGTGAGGTGATGTTGGCACAGAGTCTCAAAATGCATTTGTTAAAGCTATGCATGCATTCATGAATGAATGAATGAATGAGGGAGGGAGGGAGGGAATGGATGGCTAGATCTGAGGGAAATTTCAAGCCCTCAGCATCCGCAGCTGGGACTCATGATCTAGTCTCTAACTCAGCAACTGCCCGCCTGCCAGTTTCACCTGGAACAAATAACGGTACCACTAATAAATATCTATTTAATTAAAAGAAAGCTGGCTGAGCCAAGGCGAGGGGGTGGAAAAAGAGGCAGGAGAGAAAGGAGGAAGGGGAGGGGTGGGGAAAGGAGGATGAGGAGCAAAGGAGGAGAAGAGAGAAGGAGAAGAGGAGGGAGGAGGGGAAAGAGAGGAGGAGAAAGAGGAGGGAAGTAAGGGGAGAAGAGGAAGAAGGGGGAACAGGAGAGGGACAGAAAGAGGAGGGGAGGACAATAACAATGAGGGGGAGAAAGATAAAGGGGAGGATGAGGGGGAGGAAGCAAAGGAGGAAGGGTGAGGAGGGGAAGGGAGAGGGAAAACAGAGAGGGAAGAGGAGGAGGAGGGGGAGGAAAGGGAAGAGGGCAGACAGACCAGCAGCTTCTCCAAGAGCTCGTATTCACGGTGGCAGCAGCTCAGTGGGAAAATCAAGGACACTGTGACACAAGAACCTCCTGCTCTAACAAGCCAGATGCTCATCTGAGCCAAGGCTCTCAGGAACAGCGTCTGGACCTCGCTGGCCAGCACCGCTGACACGCTGGGCCCAGAGATGAGCTCCCTCCCAGGGGCGGTGTCGGGAGTGACAGCTCCAGGAAGCGGCCACTAGGTGGCGTGTGCGCCTCATCTTCCGTCCCGGGTTCCCAGCCGCGGGAGGTAGAGGCTGGGGCTGGGCGGAAGGTCCCTGTCACAGATGGATCCTGAAGCCAGCCCAGGGGATGACAGAGCAGCCTGAGGGAGCAACAACTGTCACCACGGTCTGCCCGGGAAGTAGGTCCACACTGTCCCTTGCAGGGCAGCGCTTAGCTTACAGGTGCTCCCGGAGAGACCCCAGGGCAGGGAGGGGAGTGGGGAAGAGCTCTGGGCTCAGACCTGAACTTGACCACAACAGAGGGTTCAGTTCAAACCATGCTTCCTGGAGACAGCTCTCAGCCAGACCTCGGGGGGAAAGAAGTGTTCCCATTTACAGAAGCTCCACGGTGACCTGTTTTAAGCACTGAACAGCCATGCCACAAGTAATTGGGGAGAAAAAAAGTCCACAGCTTAAAAAGCATTGAAGACCCCATTGCTAACCCTGGTGGGCTCCCATCATGGGGCAGAAACCCAGATAGGCACTCATCATCTGGGGTTCTTTTTCCTAACGGGGTCCCCCAAGTTGATCCAGGCTCAGGTCCCACAAAATGTGGATCTGCCCCCTTCTTGACACATAGAAAGGGCTCAATCCACATCCTATCTGGCTGACCAGCAAGATAGGATGGCCTCCATTTTACAGATGACAAGACTAGGGTTCAAGGACCTATGGGAATAGGACACCAAGCTGGGACTCCCATCACATCTTCAGAATGGCAGCCAGCTGCCTTGTCAAAATACCACTCCAATGTCCCTCCTGTCCTCATGTCTATGGGGACAGGCTAAATAAAGGCTCAGGAGGTGCCTGTTCAAATAAACATAGCTGTCTTCAGGGCAAGTGGACTTGAGCAGTAGACACCACTCACTCTTTGAAGCCCTAGGGTCTATCAAGCACTCATCAAAAACTGGCGGCTTTGCCTCTTAGCTTGTCAAAAGAAAAACCCAGCTGCTGGTGCAGCGACTCCTTTCCGTAATCCCAGTGCTTTGGGAGGCCGAGGCAGGAGGATCATTTGAGGCCAGGAATTAGAGACAAGCCTGGGCAACATAGTGAGACTCCATCTGTACAAAAATAAAAATAGCCAGATGTGGGAGCATGCATCTGTAGTTCCAGCTACTTGGGAGGCTGGGATGGAAATTTCGCTTAAACCCAGGAGTTCCAGGCTGCAGTGCGCCATGATGGCACCACTGCACGCCAGCCTGGGCAGCAGAGTGAGACCCCATCTCAAAAACAAATAAAACTGAGTGAATGCTACACACTTTCTGTCGCTCATCATCATGGCAATCTGGGTACAAAGCTCTGACCCCACACATCTCTCATGGCTCTTCTCTTCCAAGTACCCCTCACAGCTCATGGACCAAACCCCCAGTCTCCCTGAGCTCTTCCTACTCTGTCATGTCACGTGACTCAATGGGTGTGCGTTGTCCCTTTGTCTAAACAATAAGCGTATTATCATTGGCCAGGAATGGCTGTTTCTGTTTTTAATTTGTGCACCTCCACTCACCCACAGCATCTCGCATCTGGATTCGCATTCAGTAAGCACTCAATAAATGTGTCTTCTTCCTGCTAGCACAAGATATGTACAGGGGGTAGGGGTGGAATGTTGACAACTGGAAAATGAAAGTGTTTCAGAATTATAGAGCAAATGAACAGGGAGATGTATCGTCTATAATAAATATACCTCTGAAGAGCCTTAAAAGTAATCAATGAAGCACAACATCAAAGTCCCGGGGAGTGATAAATCAGGAGCCTGATAGACAAAAGTGCATCCGAAATCATTTAAAGTGCACCAGAAATCATTTATGTCTGAGTAATTAGAACACATTGGAACGACTCTGTGCCATTGAACTGAAATTGAGCAACATAATGTTTATGAAATCCCCATGGACTTGGGGAGGAAAACCAGAGATGAAAGTTGCACTGAAGATTCTCCCCACTGGCCCAGAGCCCTCCTGCATAGTCCCCAGGGGAGACCTAGGGGGAAATGAAATTTGTTTACTCCGTGTGCAAATTTGCTTTCTTCTTCTAGTTAAAACATATCTGCAGTCCCAGTTGCTGAGAAAAAAAAAAATGTCAGGCTCAGGCTGTACGTGACAGGACAGGATCCCCCAACCACCTGATCCCCACCTCCCAACCAAGAGGGAGTCTAAGACAGAAATGAGACCAGGTGGGCATCGTTGCTATAAAGGAAAAGGCTGGCCTTCTTTCTCAGTGTTTAACACTCCCTCCACAGCCCCACTGACAGAAGTGGAGGGAACGGACCTCAGCCAAAGAGCTGGGACTCCGAAGGTCAGCATCAGGATTAAAAAAGTCCAAGGAAATTCTGCAGGACGAGAATGGGAGATGAAGGATTCAGAGAGGAAAGAGGGACTTCTATGCCCATCCATAGAATCCAGTCTTCGGATGCTGGCTGGGGAAGGAAAAAAAAAAAATCTACCTTGATTTGGGGAGTTAAATAAGGATGACAGAACCTTGAACTTGGAGACGTGCAAACAAGCCCTCAGACATCAAGTGTTCTTGTGATCTTTCCACTCAGTAATGGAACCTGGCCCCATAAACATGACCCCAATATGGTCCTGGTACTGGACTGCCTCCTCCCACGAAATGATGGTCTGAAATTGTCCATCACATGAACCTGAGATGCTGCTGTCTTTATCAGCTCACAGATACCAAGAAAGGAAAATTCCTCTTGGAGTGTGACTTTTTCATTCCTCTCTCCTCTCAGTTTTACACCACAAATAACCTCAGCTTCTGAGAGCTATAATCAGGGCTGCAACCCTGTGCCATCAGCAGGAATGAAAGCAAGTGGAAGATCCCTGCATATATGGAGTGCAGATGAAAGTAATCTTGCACCCATGTATGGAAATATGTCTACTTACCCTCCCTTTGCCAAGAACCTGGAAGGCTTATACTGGGGAACCCACCTTCAACTGTGCAAATGCAGAGATACTGCAGGCATATGTGTGTTCTGAGCCTTGAAGGATGTCCACCCAGATGTTGGATGTGGGGCCTTCTCAATCCTGAAGCAAGCTTTGGCCATGCCACCAGCTTTTTCCCATCTTGGTACTCCTGTGATTCTGTCCCCTGCTCCAACTGAGGCCCCTCAAACAAACCTGAGAGATCTTCACAAAATGCAAATCCAATCACCTCCTCGAAAACCCATCAGGGCCCTCCCCTAGCCTTAGTCCCATTCTCATGGGCGCTTGAGCTTCAGTCTTGTCATCTGTAAAATGGAGCCCATTCTATCTTGCTGGTCAGCCACTGTGGATTGAGTCCTTTCTATGTGCTAGGAAGGGTCCAGATCCATGTTTTGTGGGACCTGAGCCTAGATCAATTTGAGAGACCTCGTCAGGAAAAAGAACCCCAAATGATGAGTGCCTAGCTGGGTTTCTGCCTCACGGTGGCACTGAGGTCTTCAATGCTTAGGGTTAATGACCAGCATCCTCACCATGGCCTGGCCTCACTGGAATGCTCCCCCTCCCTGAACTCCAGCTACTCTGGTTATCTTTTAGCAGTTCCCCCCCACCACCAAAAAAAACCACATACACATACTCCTCTGGCCACAGGGCCTTTGCACATGCTATTTCCTCTGCCTAGAATGCTCTACTCTCTCCTGACCTTGCCCTGTGATCTTGAGAGCTCAGCTCATGAGTCTCCTCCTGGGGAAACTCCAGACATATCCACCATGTATATCATGTTTTATTATAAGCGTCTTTCTCAGAGCCATTATCTACCTTGTGAAGTACTTTTCTTCATTTGTAGATACCCTTTTGTATGAGTATCTGCTTAATCTCTGTCTCACCCTACTAAACTGTAGGCTCTGGGAGGGTGAGTCCTAGTGTGTCTTGGCTTATAACTATAACATTAGCAGCTTCACAGGACCTGGTACATGGTGGCTGCCCAATATTGCATGGATGGACAGATGGAGAGGCAGATGGGTGGATGAGTGGATGGGAAAGTGGGTGGGTGAGTGGATGAGTGGATGGGAAAGTGGGTGGGTGGGTGGGTGGGTGGATGGGAGAGTGATTGGGAGAGTAGATGAATGGATGGGAGAACTGATGGGAGAGTAGACAAATGAATGAATAAATGAATGCATGGATGGATGGATGAGAGTGGAAGGAAGAATGAATTAATGGATGGGTAGGAGAGTGGGTGGCTAGGAGAGTGGGTGGGTGGGTGGGTAGGAGAGCGGGTGGGTGGGTAGGAGAGCGGGTGGGTAGGAGAGCGGGTGGGTGGGTGGGTAGGAGAGCGGGTGGGTGGGTGGGTGGGAGAGCAGCTGTATGGATGGGAGGAATTAAGGGAGAGTAGATGGATGAATGAATGAATGGGAGAGTAGGTGGGTGGGAGAGTAGATGGATAGATGGATCAAGTAATATTTCCATCCCAGCCACCCAGGTAGCTGGAACTACTGGTGCATGCTACTACATCTGGCTATTTTTATTTAATTTTTTGTACAGATGGGGTCTCACTGTGTTGCCCACGCTCATCTAATTCCTGGCCTTAAGTGATCCTCCTCCCTAAGCCTCCCAAAGTGCTGGGATTACAGATATGAGCCACTGCACCCAGCAGCTGAGTGATGGGAGAGTAGATGAATGGGTGGGTGGATGGATTGATGGATGCATGGATGGATAGATGGATGGATGGTTGGGAGAGTGGAAGGAAGGGTGAATGGATGGATGGATGGATGGGAGAGTGGGTGGGAGACTGGGTGGATGGATGGATGAGAGAGCAGATGGAGGGATGGATGGGAGAGTGGCTGGATGAACAGACAGATGGGTGAATCACTAGTTTTTGTTGATACTGGTTTTTAAGATTGATCATTTTTATCAGTTGAAAGAAGCTGAGTACACAGAAGTACAAAGCAAAAGGCTACTGAAGGAAGAGAAAAGCCAGTGTAGGAGCCAAGGAACACAGCAGCAACAATGCTGTTCACGAAATCATTCATTTGTTCTGTTAGACTTCCTGTGCTCTTACACGTGCAGGCACTGAGGTGATGCTAGGGCTGCAGTGAGCTGTCAAACCAGATGTGTCAGAAGTGAGAAAGGAGATGAGAGAACAAATTAGAATACAGGGTGATTGACACTTTGATGAAGGAAGGAGATGGGGCCTGGGGTCCATGAAACCCACTGCCAAACTAACCCAGACAGGTGAGTAAGGACCTGCCCTAGGTAAGCCAAGACCTTAAAGGTGAACCCAATATTTCAGGGGAAGGCGGGCAGGGAGACTGGGTGGATTCCACTGGGTGGATTCCACTGGGTGGATTCGGGATGGGGATGTTGCCAACAGAGCACACATGGGCCAGCGAGAAAGCATGCCACGCCTAAGGATGTGGATAATGCTCCAGTTGGCTGCTAGGGAGATGTGGAAACAAACTAGGCTGGAGACAAACACAAAGGCCATGTCATAGCATGCCCTGCGGGCTGTGTCAAGGAGTTTGGATTTTAGCCTGAGAACCACAGCACATAACTTGAGTGTTAACATAGCCAGGGACTGGAGGGGTCTGATTTTTATTTATTTTTATTTTTTTAGAGACAGAGTCTTGCTGTGTCACCCACGCTGGAGTGCAGTGGTGCAATCATAGCTCACTGCAACCTCAATCTCCTGGGCTCAAGCCATTCTCCCACCTCAGTCTCTAGAGTGGCTAGGACTAATGACATGTGCCAACATGCCATTAAATATTTCATTTTAAAATATATTTTTTTAATTTTCTAGTTTTGTAGAGACAAAGTATCCCTACTTCCCAGACTGATCTCAAACCCCTGGCCTCAATTGACCTCCTGCCTCAACCTCCCAAAGCACTGGGATTAACAGCATAAGCCACTGCACCCAGCCTAATTTTTATTTTTCAACCTTGTACATCATGGTGTCTTTAATACCCCTGCCCCGACAGCAGTTTTAGGTAAACTCCTATCCTGCCTATACCCATGTTCCTTGGTACACTTGCCTCACTAGGCATCAACTTGCTCTTCTGTTAAATGGGGACAACAGAACCCCGTAAGACACTCTGACAATCACATGAGGCTACGGGAATAAAACATGGGCCTAGTACACAGCAAGTGTGCAGCAGCAGTTCACTAGTCTTTCAACAAGTAGTGACTGAGAGTCTATTACATGCAGGCACAGGCATAGGTGCTGGGGATACAAGAGTGAACAAAACATTGGTAATGGGATAGGCTGCTGGCATACTGGAAATTCACAAAACCCCCGCCCTCCTAGTGCAAGAGCTACAGCAAGCCAGCAAGCACCTAAAATACACTGGATGTCAGAAGGTGGCACTCAGTGTTGTGTGAGCATCAAAGCAAGGAAAAGAAGAAGGGTGCCGAGCAGGTCTTAGAGATTTAAACAGAGCCATCAAGGAAAACGTTGCAGAGAAGATAATATTTGAATAAAAACCCAAAGAAGGTGAGAGTACAAATTATGCTGATGTCGGTTTTGTCCTCCGCTCCGCCCCCACCGTCTCTACACAGTCCTCTGCCCCCATCCCCACCTGCCATCTCCGCAGCTCCTAGAACAGTACTCGGCACAAAGTACATGATCAATTAAAAAAAAAATTATGAAGTTAACAAGTCTTAGGGAAAAGTGTTCATGGCCAGAGGAACGGCATGTGTAGAGGCCACAAGGCATGAGGACCATGAAAAACAGTCAAGTTGAAATGCACCAGGATACTGGGGTCTGCCTTATACATGAGGGTTTGGATGCAGGTCATGGGGTCCCACTTGGTTTGGCCAAGCTCTGGCCTGGAGTGACCCTGGGTCAACCTTGGCTAACACAGTGGACATCCCTACATGCTTAACACCTGACACTACTCCAGGACGATCCTGCCCTTTGTCTCCACATGAAGGAAATAGCCTCCTTGGATAAAAGCCTGGAAGATGACTTCTCCTCTGCCCCCAGCAGGCTGACTTTTCTCTAGAGTGGGAGGTGACAGGCATTCACATTCCACTCCTGTCTCAGACAAGTGACAGAGAACGTAAGATGGCTGTGGGTTCTGCTGGTGATGGGACAGACCGATGGCATATTGGAAATTCACATTTAAAGTACAGCTCTCCTTTCTGTAAAATGAGATAGCATCTACCAATTCGGGTAACGAATACATAACTTAAATGCAAGCCATGGGAGTTTGGAAGAAGGACCCAGGTAGTTTCAGGTGGTTCGGCCCATTTGGGTACACAGCACAGAGCCCTCTCGCCTCCCTCCAGTAATTTTATTTCTTAGCAAAATCATTACTGAGAATATTGAACTCCCTTACAGAGATTTATTTGCTCCCCTTATCTTCCTTCCGTCTTTCTTGATTAAAAGCTATGTGTGATATTTGTAGTTATCAAACATCAATATTTGGCATAGATTTGCGAAACGGATATGGGGGGAAGAAAGGAGACTGACCATTTCTGTAAAGGGTAAAACCTTGAGCAAACAGACTGCATTTCTTATTAGGGGCACTAAAGAGCAGAGATGCATTTCAGAAGGGACCACCCGGACTGCGCCCAGCAGGCTTTTGTGAAACCAATGATCAGGGCTCAAAATTAGATTCTGGATTTCATCAGGAAAGTCAGCTACCTTCAGAGGATAGGGGACATGAGGGAGAGTTAAGCAGTGTATCTCACAACTGTTAGCCCTACAACTATTACAGGGCTTTGCAGCCTTCTTCCCTACAGAGCTTAGACAACTCCAGCACTCAAACTGGGCAGAGCGGAAATAATCAATAATAATAATTAAACCTTCTCCAGTGCCCTCTCCTAAGGCTTTACCTATATTAACTCATTGAATCCTCATAGCAACTTGTTTTATCAACTCTGTGTTACAGATAGGAAAAGTTACAGCACAGAGAGGTCAAGCCACTGGTCCAGGCTTCCACAACAAGTAGGCGGCAGGTCTGGAATTCAAGGCTGCAGCGTGGTTCCCAGCCATGCACAGAACCGCTTTGCCATAGTGCCCCTCCACCCTGTGGCCACGTGTGGACCCCCACACCTCCACAGCTGCCCAGAATCATGGTATGCTATGTGTTCAGAGGGCTCCTGCTGTTATGGAAACAGAGCCCTTGGTTCCTGTGCTACACCCTTGCGACACTGACCCAGTCAGTCGAGACTCAGAGTGCCCCTCCGTGAAGTGGGGGTAATAACAACCACGCTTGCCCCCGGGGTGTTGTGACAATTCACAAAATATGCATTCAGAGAATGAGCGTGCAAGTGGGATTCGTAGTCATTCCTGGTGGGAGTGAGCATTGGTATAACCACTTGGGGCCACTTTTGGACAGCAGCTACTCAAACCAAGCATGTGCCTATTCTGTGACCAGAGACACACTCCTAGGTGTATTCCCCAGATAAATGAGTACGTAGGTCCACCAAACAACAGGTGCAAGAGTGCATATAGCCCCAAACTACAAACAACCCCAATGCTCATCCATGCGAGAACGGATACATCATGGTCCAATCATACAATGAAATACTGTCCGACCATTAAAAAGAGTAGCTAGTGGTGCATGCAATAGCATAAGTGATTCTCCTAGGGATGCTGTGGAGGGAAAGAAGGCAGATACACATGGACTGCAGGGGTCCATTTACAGAGATTTCAGAAATGAGCTAAGTGGAATTAGAAAGGCAGTGACCTCAGACTGGGGCAGGTAGTGTTGACAGGGAGAAGTATGAGGGAGCCTTCTGGGATAGTTTAAACCAACAGAGCTGACACTTTCACTCATTCATTTCACGAACAAGCCTTTATTGAGCACCTACTGTATTTTAGGCACCCCAACAGGAGATAGGAAGGAGAAAAGACCTTCACTCCCCATCCGTAGTTCAATGCCAACATTGAAACCTGTCAGTATCATCACCGTGTCTCCAGGGGGCATAGCCATCCTCAGAGATTAGGGGAAATCACTAAATAGATTTCCCCTCTTATCTGGCAGAAAGCAGCAGAGAGAAATGGCAGGGATGTTCACCGGAGCAGCAGACCCTGCGCTGGCTGTGCCCGAGGTCAACAGTGCCACTTAGCATTTCATCCCAGGAAGTTCAGCTTCCTTTAATCAAAACCACGTGGCCAACATCACGGGTGATATTTTGAAGGGAAAGAATTTAAGCCTGCATGTCTCACTGCCCCGAGTATCAGCTTTGTCCTCCTGCTCCTAATGCCGTTATCTCGTCCGCACACTTGGTTTTCTGCTGAGCAGATGCTGTAGAAGGCACATTAGCGGTGAGAAGCAGAGCGTGCCCAGGAGTCTGGGCGTAGAGCTGGTGACCCCTCGGCTCCCCAGCCCACTCCAGCGAGGAGACATAGTGAAAAATACCCAGGAGGGACTAAGGCTTCCTGCAGCCTCCCAGGCTCCTAAGCCAGGTCCCAGGGAGATGTTTCTAAAATGCAAATCGGATCCAGACAATCACCAGCTTAAAACATTTCAGTAGCCACACACTAATCACAGCAAAAACTCAACTTCTTAACTACTATGGAGCACTGGGGCATGCCTGCGTCTCCTGCCAACCGCTTACATCGCCTCCTCCAGACTATAACAGACCCAAGTTCATGCCTATGTTTCTGATGATTCTGTTCCTTCTACCTGGAGCTCCCCATCTCCTGCAATCAGTGTTATGACTCCCTCTTGTCCTTTGAGACCCTAAGTTTCACCTCCTCTGTGATGCCTTCCCCACCTGTTTGCACCACCACTCAACTTTGCATTCTTCCTACACTACAAAGCAATCAGATTGTGCCTCAGTTATGGGCTACTTCTTATTCACCCTGTGTCCTTCTCACAGACTGCAAGCCCTGTGAGGGCAGGGTTTGAGTCTCAGTCACATGCATATCTTCCAACTCTTAGCAGTGACTGCAGTATAGTTTAAGGAGCTGGGGGTGGAATGAGGAAGAGATGAGAAGGAGAAGTGAGGGAGAGAGGAGGTGAATGAGAGAGGAGGTGAGGAAGGAAAGGAGGGAGGAATGAGGTGGAGGGTATTTTGTGGTTGGAGAGCAACACAACCACAGTGATTTAGGAAGAATCTCTGAACAAGGCTTTTCTGATGAATCTGGATGAATGGTTAGGAATTTGGATAGTCAGATTTGAGGGGAGAATTCAAGCAGAAAGGATAGCCTAAGCAAAGGTCTGCAGTCAGGGAACGTGGGGCATGGACACTGGAGGGCAGAGTGGGAGGAGAGTAGCATATAAGGTTGGAGAGAGAAGCCACCAGATAGTATCCAAATGCCAAGCCTGAAATCAGAGGACCTTGCTCTCTACTCTCACGTCACAGAGAGCTGCTGAAATATGCTGGAATGGAGGAGTCATGGTTCAGCAAGTGAGCTGACCAGTCAGACAGTGGGTCAACTAGAGACATGCCATAGGCAACCTCTGCTAACTTCGGATTGAGAGTAAGACAGGAAAATGCCAAGGATGCCAGGGAGGAGGGAGGACAGCTATGCCTATGAATATAGAGAAAGAGAAGCAACGGGAAAGGTGGGACAGCTTATGGGTTCCATGATGGCTGCTACAAGTCTCTATGAGACACCTGGAGTTGGGACAGCATCTGTGTTGGCACTCTCCCCTCCTGTTCTCAAGGCAGACATTACCAATCAAGAGTACCACTCTTCTATACCAAGGAAGACATTACTAATCAATGATGCCAGTCTCCCCTCCTAGACCCAAGGCAGACTTACTCATCAATGGCACCACTCTCCCCTCCTAGACCCACGGCAGACATTACTAATCAATGGCGCCACTCTCCCCTCCTATACCTGAGGCAGATATTACTCATAAATGGCACCACTCTTCCCTACTGAGGACAGATACAGCCTTGGCATCCTTGACCTGGGACTGGGTCTAACCTCCACTCCCATCTGACTGCCATCTATAAATGAGGTGTCACCTATTCTCCATATACGGTTACAGGCATCATAACCTGGGATCAGGGATGAGAGAGCAGAAAGAGCCTAAGAAACCCTCATTTCACAGACACAGAAGCCAAAGTCCTTGGACAGTTGGTGGTGGAATCAGAGATGAATTTCAGTCCAATGTGCCCCATCTCTTTCTTCTACATTCTGCTGCATCTTGGTGGGTAAAACAGGGAACAAGCCTGTCAGCACTCGCAGCAACTAGAAACCAGAGCAGAAAGGACAAGCAAACCTTCCTCACGAAGAGACTGGCGTCAAAACTGAGTCAATGCTCAGCGGAAACGAAGGCCGGGTGAGTGGGTGTGTGTGCGCAGGCTGTAGGGAAGGCAACAGGAGCTTCACTTCCATCCCTCTGAACAACACAGATCACTTTTGCTAAATTCCAAAAGGTGGCAGCATTCCATCAAATATTCATTTGCTGAGCCTGCAGCAGGGGACATCCTACAGAGGTGACATGCGCAGGAAGTTAAGACCTCTAGATGGCCAGGGGATAACGAAGTCTGGAGGGTCAAACACTGATGTGGTCTCATTCCTGGGGGGCCCATGAGCCCCTTTTCTGCAAGGAAAAGGGAAAATGCTGGAGAGAAATAGCAGCACACTTGGCCCCAAGAAGAGGAGAAATCCAGACTCATCCCGGGACTGTATCTGCATGGACAGACCTCAGTGCAGCTCCATGATCAGCAGCATGTGGGCAGGACCCATGACTTACCTCTAACCAATAGAAAAGATGATGGGCATCCCGTGATTATATCAGGACATGTGTACACAAGACTCCACGTTGCTAACGTGCACTAGAGAGACACTCCTGGGAAAAGCACACTGTCACATTGTAAACTGCCTGTGGAGAGGGCCATGTGGCAGGGAACTGCAGGTGGCCTCTAGCGTCTGAGGGCCTGCATCCTACAGCCACAAGAAACTGAATTATTCCAACAACCAGTGAGCTTGCAAAGGGACCCTGAGCTCCAGATGAAACCCGTATCTCCTGCCAACTCCCTTGACTGCAGCTTGGTGAGACCCTAAGCAGACAACCCAGTTCAGCTGTGTCCAAACCTAAGACCAATGGAAGCCGTAAGATGGTAGATAGGTGTTTTTTGAAGCCACTCAGTCTCTTATAGTCTCTTAAGCAGGCATAAAAAATGAATTTTTTGTATTTTTATTACAGAAAAGTACAGGAGTAATGAAATATGGACCTGGAATGAGGCAGAACAAAGTAAAAATTTGGGTTATCCCACTTAACTTCACTATGTTTGCTGCCTTCGGTATAGGAGTGGAGAGTGACACCATTGATTAGTAATGTCTGCCTTGAGTATAGAACAGGGGAATGGCACTGTTGATTACTAATGTCTGCCTTGGGTACAGGAGGTGAGAATGGCACTATCAATTAGTAATGTCTGCCTTGGGTATAGGAGAGTATATTTCTACTATACCAAGAAAGAGAGAAAAAATAATAGTACGGTTCTTACGCTGGACAGCATCACTTCCACGGGTTCAGGATGCATTTGCTCCAGAGTGAACCCAAAAGGGAACATGTACCTGCAAGTTTCTCACTCAGTCTCATTCCCAAGTGCCTCTCCATCATGTGGCCACATGATCACAGATGTCACAGATGACTCCAGTGTTTACAGACAGGTATGTTTCATTCATCCATCATGCCAGCTCAACACAATCACTTCATCTGGCATCTAAGCAAAGACCCTCATTTTTTCTAATAGTCAGGAAAGTGTGGCTGTATTTGATGTATCAAGGGGCAGAAAGATTGGTCTCTAACAGGACTTGTGCAAGTAACTGACCAGGTGTGATTTTTATGTTACCTGATGACTCTGGAATTAACTTTGCACCCAAGACACAGGTTCCCAGGGATGCTCCCTGCATCACTAAACAGAACCTGCTGGCCTTCCCCTCAGCTCAACGCAGCATGGGAAACAGCCCGATCTGGGTCTGAATTTCAAACTGCTTCCCTATTAGCTATCAGACTGTGCCAGTCATGCCCTTCTGAGCCTCAGTTTCCCCACTTGTAACCAAGGGGTTTGCCTAGGTCTTCCCTCCTTGGACTACTCTGGGGAGAGAAAGATACAATGCCTGTGAAATGGTGGGTACAATGCCAGGTACTTCCTAGTTCCCAAAGATGCTACCTATTATGATTATTTTATTCTGCATGCTGGCAAAATGTACTTTCTGCATCCAGGGAAAGCCCTTTCTGGGAGACAGTGCCAAAGCAGAGAGGTGGGGGTAAGAAAAAGTACAGCTGACTGGTGACACAGGGCAGTGACTAGGAAGGGCGGTGAGATGCCATGGCCTGGAGCATTCTGCATTCTGGAGCAGGTAAGGGCCAAAGAGTCTGTCCAGAGGCCACATTTAGTCTTGTAAACCCCATTTTCAGTCCTCTAGAGGAATGTCACAGCATTTCCATGACAAGGGAGAATGAAACTTGAATGAATATGCCGTCAGCTCTCCTGGAAAACCTTCTAAACAGTCCAGAACACACTGCTTAATTTCATAAATAGTTATTACTAGTACTAGTATTATTATTACTACATTATTACTACTATTATTACTACTGCTTCTTACTATATTACATTATTACAACATTATTACTAATATTATGTTATTACTACCACTGTCAAAGAACATAACTGCTCACTATAGAAAAAATAAATAAGAGTCTAAAGAAAAATGCAAAAACCAGCAATTTAGTTGAACTTTCCATCTGCCTTTCTGACATCTCTCTGCACTCAGAGAAATGGAGATCTATGAATACAGTTTGCACATAATTGGAATCATATAATACAGGCTGTATTTCTCACTCAACAATATGTCATGTGCATCTTTCCAAGTCAATAAACATAAATCCTCACCACGAAATCCTAGCAGCAGCTTGGAATTGGACTTTATGGATACACACAATTGACTTAAACCATCCCTTATTGAGGGATATTGAGGGTGCATCTTTTGAAAAATTATTTTTGCCACTACAATCATCCCCTTAATAAATATACAAACACATCTCATACGTGTACAATCATCTCCAAGGTGCAAATTCCCAGAAGCGTAATTGCTAGATCAAAGATGGAACACATTTTGCATTTTGACACATGTGAATATGAGGCAATCTGCCATCCAGAGATGGTCAGGCTAACTTATGCTGCCTCCAGTAGAGGTTGTGAAAATGACTGCTTCCATCCATGACCCATTCCATGGCAAGACAGGAGGCTGACCTGTGAGAGTCCAGCCAGAAGGACCCAGCCCAGCAGGCCTTCTACAGTCAGAGGCTGGATAAGAAGGAGCAAGTTAAGGCAACTGGATCCTCACAACATGAATCTCTGAAAACCTAGAAGACTCTACAGCCTCCAAGGAGAAACCAGCAGGATACCATCATCCCTTGCACTAGAGAGAACACATCAGCCTCCATGAGTGAGGTTGGGGACCAGGAAATACCTGACCCAACCCAAGACAGCTGAAAATCTAGCAGGCACAGGCACTATTCTAACCACTGGGGAAATGGAACCCTCTCAGACATCTTTGATCCTAGTGTGAGCAATTAGCTTTTTCAACTACTTTCCCTTCAAAAGCATCTGCACCACCAACATCAAGTCTTTTTAGTAAGTCACTTTCCTGCTCCATGCCTCATTTCCCCATCTGCAAAATGGGTTTAGTATCTTTGTTTTCTTTCCACAGACTCAGTGTGACATTACAAGCATCCTGGGTGGAACTGCAAGACATAGTTATTCCAATATTATGAAGAGTGTGGTGGCCAGCCTCCAAGATGGCCCCATGATCCCTCCTCCAGGTACTCATGCCCTCGTATGGTATGCTCCCACAATCTCCTGAGGATTAGGTTGTATGAATGATTGAATACAGCAGAGGCGATGGCATAGGACATCTGCGGCTACGTCATCTAAGGGATGCACAGGAATTCACTGCCATCATCCCCTGTGGCTTCTACTTTGCTCTTAATCTCTCAGATCTCTTACCCTGGGAGACACCATCCACCATGTCCTGAGGACACTCAAACAGCTCTGTGGCCTTCTGACAATAGCTGTTAGGTGAACCACCTTGAGCACAGACCCTCTAGCCCCACTCCAGCGTTCAGAAGACAGCAGCCCTAGCTCACATGGGACCCTGAGCCAGACCACCAAGCAAACCACTCCCAGATTCCTGACCTGCCGAAACTGTGAGATAATGAAAGTCTGCTGTTTGAAGTCACTAAGTTCAGGGTAATTGTCACGTGCAAGAGACAGCCGATACAGTACTTTCCTGCTTCACACATCATTTTTCCATCTATCAAAAACAGGAAGAATATTTCACAGACTTGATGTGAAGCTGCAAGACTCCTGGTCCTCCAGTGATGTGGTTGGGTCAGAGGGTCAGTCCAGGCTGTGTGACCATGGGCAATTACTTTGAGTTTCGGTTTCCTAAGCCACAAAATGAGGACAGAAACAGCACTTACCTTATGGAGTCATTGAGAGGATGTTAAAACAACAGAGATCGAACATTTGGTCAACTGAGAAGTGGGATAAGAAAGTTGGGTGTGTGGTTGTCATTTTTCATCATCCCTTTCCTCTTCTTCCTCCTCTTCTTGGCATTGCAGGTAAACACCACTTTCAGATGATCTATTAATGAGGTTTATTATAAAAACTCAGCCTGGAAAGTCATTTTGGAGGAACAGACAAGCACCAAGCAGTGGGCCCTTAGAGATTCCAGTTTGGACCAAGGGTCAGCATAGATTAGGGCATAAAGAGGAGGCAACATTCCAAATACAGAGCACACTCATGGACAAGGCCCAGGGCCAAGCAGACTTTTTGTTTTTTTGTTTTTGAGACAGGGTCTCACTCTGTTTGCCCAGGCTGGAGTGCAGTGGCACAATCATGGCTCACTGCAGCCTCCACCTCCTGGGCTCAAGCAATCCTCCCACCTCAGCCTCCTGAGTGGCCGAGACTGCAGGCGCACACCACCACGCTCAGCTAATTTTTGTTTTTTGTTTTTTCTTTTTTTTGAGACGGAATCTCACTCTCTTCCAGGCTGGAGTGCAGTGGCACGATCTCGGCTCATTGAAAGCTCTGCCTCCCAGGTTCACACCATTCTCCTGCCTCAGCTTCCTGAGTAGCTGGGACTACAGGCACCCACCACCACACCCGGCTATTACTATTATTATTATTATTTTGTACTTTTAGTAGGGACGGGGTTTCACTGTGTTAGCCGGGATGGACTCGATCTCCTGACCTCATGATCAGCCCGCCTCAGCCTCCCAAAGTGCTGGGATTACAGGCATGAGCCGCTGCGCCTGGCCTAATTTGTGTATTTTTTGTAGAGATGTTGCCCAGGCTGGCTGGTCTCCAAATCCTGAGTTCAAGCAATCCTCTTACCTTGGCCTCCCAAAGTGCTGGGATTATAGGTGTGATCCATTGTGCCTAGCCATGAACATCTTTTCATAAAAGAATTTACTCTCAGCCTTTCACTTACCACTATCACAACGTCTCACCATACCTACATTATGATTTCCATTCTGTTATTTCCATACCATTTTTTTTTTGTCTTTGAGTCAACTCACTTTATGTTTTTTAACTTAAGTATGTTTGAAGGAAATTTCATACCACTGCCATTAACGGAAAGCCAGTAGTGATGGCTATGAAGAGAAGATCATCATAAAATGAAATACATAATGACGAACACCAAACAACACAGTCTGTGTGCCCCTTGAAGGTGCCATCGCAAGGTCACCAACAACACACAAACAGGTTACACTTGAGGAATGCACCACACCATGATTGCATTGCCGAGAGGCTGTGCATGAGCGATTTCAGAAGTATCTGTGCAGGGAACTTCCTGGCCACTGTATCCACGGGTGACAGATGAGGAATGCACAGGAATTCACTGCCATCGTCCCAAGTTATGAGCCCCAGTGACTCCAAGCCCAAGGCCACGATGCAGGACCCCAGGGCACTCAAAGCCCAACGCCACGATGCAGGACCCCAGGGCACTCAAAGCCCAACGCCACGATGCAGGACCCCAGGGCACTCAGTGAGCATTCCTGTCCTCACCAGGAAGACAGCCCAATGACAGTCGACCTCTTCACGTGCTCCCACAACCTGGGGCCCTCACACCAGGGGGCAGAAGGACTGACCTGCAGCCTTGTCACCAACCACTGTGCCCACATCTGTCCACCAAGAGGACCTGGTGTTTTTAGAGGACAGAATACAGCTCTCACGCCATGTACCAGAGGCTGGGAATACGGGCCAGGTGTTTCCTAATAGAAATTGTGCACATGATCGGGAAAATTTATTCCCCTCAAATCCAGTTACTTCTCCAGCAAGATCAGTTTCAGGTAAAAACCATTCCCGGTGATTGATGACCGAGACCAAAGAGGCTGAAAAGGATGCAAAAGGAGTTTCAAAATCTAATCTGTTCAGCAAAATGCTTCTACTTACGGAGTCTTGCAGACTGTTCTTGGCACCGGGGAGGAGGGTTGAATTTTCAGACTTGTAGTCCTGGCAAAAAAACAAACAAATAGAAAAAAAAGGTTGGGGAAGTCAGGTTGAAGAAAAAAATTTCTAACTTGGAGTAATCCAGTTTAGCACGACCCCCAGAACGTCTCACCACGTTTAGCCACAGTACCCTCTGTCTCTCCACCCATCCCCTGCAGGGGTTGAGACCCGCGTTGCCCTGTGCAGTGGCCATTACCCGATATGGCTATAGAGCCCCGTGGCTAGTCTCATTGAAATGGGCTATATACATAAAACACTCACTGGGTTTTCAGGACATGATGAAGAAAATGAATATAAAATATCTCATTAATATTAACATTTCATTAATATTTTTATATCGATTACATGTTAGAATGACATTTAATAATATATAAAAATAAAATACATTGCTATATTTAAAAATGTAAATATATTAAGACTATCTCAAAGGAAATTTATTATTACAGTTAATTTCATCCGTTTCTTTTTACTTATTAATGTGGCCACCAGCAAACGCTAAATTGCATCTTTGACTCCCCTGACACCCCTGAGGCAGCGCTGGTCCGGATGTTTCTCAGTGTGGACTCCTCGTCCCAACCCGAAGACGCTGGGGGTCCCTAACCTTCCACCTTCCACTCCAGCAACAGTTTGCATCTAGGGAGCATCTGCAATGCTATGCACTACTCTTTTTTGAGACAGAATCTCCCTCTGTCATTCAACCTCCCAAGTAGCTGGGACCACAGGCGCCCTTACAGGCGCCCGCCACCACACCTGGATAAGTTTTTGTAGTTTTAGAAGATACAGGGAATCACCACGTTGGCCAGGCTGTCTCAAACTCCTGACCTCAGGTGATCCACCGGCCTCAGCCTCCCAAAGTACTGGGATTACAGGCATGAGCCACCACACCCGGCCACTGTGTATTTCTTGTGCATTTTCACCCTGGATCCTTACTAGGGTATTAAGAAGTAGGTCTTAACCTCAGCCCCGTTTTATAGGTAAAGAAGCAACAGAGAGGCTGAGGGACTTGTCCAAGGTAACACAGCACTCAGCAGGGCTGCAGTGGAGCCTCAGCTTGAACCGCGTGTGCCTACTGCAAACACGGGGATGTGAATCACCACTGGAGTATTCCCAAGGCCTTCGTCCACCTTCCCATGAGGTACAGCACAGGAGCATATTTAAAGCTGGTCACCACCAACTCTGGGGGACTGCTCCCGCCTCAAAAGTGTCAGCAACACCTAAAGCTGTACATCGCCATTAATAAAAAGTCAGCAAGGCTGAGGCGGGCAGATCACCTGAGCTCAGGAGTCCCAGACCAGTCTGGCCAATATGGTGAAACACCGTCTCTACTAAAAATACAAAATTAGCCACGCTGTGGTGGCAGGCACCTGTAATCCTAGCTGCTTAGGAGGCTGAGGCAGGAGAATTGCTTGAAGCTGGGAGGCACAGGTTGCAGTGAGCCGAGACCGACGCCATTGCACTCCAGCCTGAGCGATGAGATCAAAACTCCAACTCAAAAAAAAATAAATAAATAAAGTCAGCAGACTTTGGCCTGGTGTCACCCCTTAAACCTCCTGGGCAGAGAGAGGGGTGTGTTTGTCTCAAGCAAGATCCTGTCTCAAAAGACAGAGGGTGGGAGAGAAAGAGGGAAGGACGGAGAGGTGCAGAGAAAGCAGGAGAGAGGAGGGAGGGGAAGGAGAGGTGTATAAAAAGAGAGAGAGACAAAGATATAGACAGAGAGATCAAAAGAGAAAGAAACAGAAGGGGACAGAAGCTACGTACTCTTTCCTGTACCAGCCACAAGAATTACTCAGACCCACCCACAGAGTTCTGGGATTTCTGTTTCTGTACATCGCTTCTGAACTTATAATGAGAAGACACATATTTTATTGTTTCTCTTTTTGCAGTTTCCAGTAGACATTGGTCATGGAAAAATCTGGTGACCAAGAAATCAAAATTGTGTTTGTTCCTCTCCTTCCTCAAAACAGAGAATGGTCTCACGCCACATCCACCCTCCAGTTTACTGAAGTGAAGAAATGAACTTAAACACAAATCGTGTCCCCTGCTTCCAGCGACTGTCTAAAGTTGTAGCCTGAATGGGGAGAGAAGGGGGAGGTGGCTGATGCAGTGATTTTGCTGCCAGATACGCCAATTCTCCTTTGAGAGAACGTCCATTGGTCTGAGAATGTCTGGCTTTTGTCACTTTCTTTTCAGTCCCACTTTATAGATAGACCAAGAAAAAACTGTCCTTGATCAACGAGTTAAGCCCAGCAGCAGATTTCAACCCAGTGACAAGACCCAAGTGTTATTCGGTACCCTGGGATCCCTATCTACAGCATGGTCCTTTCTTTGAGAGGGGCCTCTCTCCAAGACTCACAGGTGACCCAGCACCTTGCCCACTTCTAACCACTCTAGGGACACACACCTGCCCCAGACAGCATGAATCAATCTATCTTTCTCAGGAACAGAAACGGAGACCCACGGAAATGGTCACTGCACTGTGTTGGACTCCGTAAGTCCAAGACCTTGCATGTGAAGTCAGTATTGACTCCATAGCAACCACCAGCCCTAGGAAGGTAAAATTAGGTTTGAGCCAAAATTAAGAGTCTTCCAGGGGAAGCTGACTGAGAGAAAAGAGAATAGAGGATCAAGGCAACCAGTATCCCAGAGCCTGGAAAGAGACAACTTAGGACTTACACTCAAGTATGATCTTACTTGGGAACCTAGCTACCAGATGAAATTCCTATCCAGCTGCCCCTGCAGTGCCTTCTCCCTCTTTGCCCCTCCCTCACTTCCCAGGCCACTCCCCCTAGCTAGGGGCTTTCCCTCTCCACATTCCTGAGGCTGAGGTCCCAGAGGCCTGGTGTCCTATTTAGCTGACTATCTCTCATTGTGCCGCACTTCCATGTCATTTTAATCAGAAGCAGCACAGGAAGCCTTCACTCCTATGAAAGAGAAGACGGTACCAACTCAATCTACTCTTGTCAAGAGACTTTTTCTGCCCTTCCTGCCACTTTTATACCTCTCCATACCGTGGAACTGGGCATGCACCCTAACCCTAGATTGGCACCCTCCTTCTTAACACAGTCCCTGTGTTATCTGAACAAAGAAACCAACTCTACGCCCAATCCCGTTGTCCCTATTTCCCTCTTTACCTTGAAAACAGAGACAAGCACATATTAACATTCTAAGTCTGACTGAGTTGGGGAAAGAGAGCCAAGAGTTGTAGCGAGGGAGGTAGTAGCTGTCTGACACTGTTCTGGTTTTCAGAAAGCACTGGTCTTTTCCCTGAATCCTTACAATAAGCCTCTGTATCATTTGAGCTGGCCTGATCCATCCTGATGAAAATTCATGAGGAGGACAGAGAAGATCGGATCTGCAAACCTTCTTAGATCCCAAACCAGGAGCCGGAGCTAGCTGTCACTCTGGTCGTCGTCTGCCGCTATTCTCTTCCCTCCAAGTTCTGCTCCCTCATTTTCCACCCACTTGTTAGAAGTCTAGTAGTCTTCCCTGGAAATGTATGCCCTCTTGCGCCTCAGTTTACAGCTTTCAAAAGCTGGGGCATGAATCCCCAGCAGCAAGGATGTAGCCAGTTAAGACAATAACCCAAGCAGAGATCCCAGATGGGCCATCAAACATCATCCTCTCCAGATTTGTCATGGGCTGGTGTCAGCTCCCAGAGGTGGCATTAAAAGGTGATATTCTTTGCATAACTACTGCCTTTAAAGAGTCTCTTGCTGATTGAAAATGTCTTTAGATAAACACATATTTTTGGTTTTTGTGGGGTTTTTTTTGAGATGGAGTCTCACTCTGACACCCAGGCTGGAGTGCAGTGGCACGATCTCAGCTGATTGCAACCTCCACCTACCAGGTTCAAATAATTCTCCTGTTTTAGCCTCCCGAGCAGCTGGGATTACAGGCGCCTGCCACCACGCCTGGCTAATTTTTTTTGTATTTTTAATAGAGATGGGGTTTTACCATGCTGGCCAGGCTAGTCTCCAACTACTAACATCAAGGGATCCACCTGCCTTGACCTCTCAAAGTGCTGGGATTACAGACATGGGACACCGTGTTCAGCCACACTTTTTTGTGTATATACTTACATAGACATGTAAAAGGGAAATAAATCTTGGGGGCTCCCAAATCACTAAGCTAAAGGTAAAAGTCAAGCTGGGAACTGCTTAGAGCCAACTTGCCTCCTACTGTATTCAAAGTCAGCCCTCTGCTTACTGAGATAAATGCATATCTATCTGACTGTCTCCTTTGGAGAGGCTAATCAGAAACTCAAAAGAATGTAACCATTTGTCTCTTATCTACTTCTGACCTGGTATCTTCCCGTCTTCCTGCCTTTGCTTCAAGTTCTCTCGCCTTTCCAGACCAAACCAATGTTCACCTTGCATATGTTAACTGATGTCTCAGTATCCCTAAAATGCATAAAATCAAACTGTGCTCTGACCTGGGGCAGACATTCTCAGGACCTCCTGAGGCTGTGTCACAGGCCTGAGTCCTCAACCTTGGAAAAATAAACTTTCTAAATTAACTGAGACCTGTGTCTCAGATTTTTGGGGCTCACAGACATATTCATGTAATCCCGTGAGTGTTTAAGTGCCTACCTATAAATAGCCACATCCAGATGTGTCGATCTTTGTAGCTACAGTCATACAGAATAAAGATGTAGGAGATGGAAAAAAATAAACACTCCATCCTACAGGTTAACAGAAGGCCAAGACCATGGCCAATCAAGGCTTCCTGAGCAATGGACGGAGGGTTTGGGGTCAGGGGTGGCATTCTGGGTGCATGATGAGTTCTCAATGATGGTGCCAGTAAAACCTACATGGATCAACATTGTGCAAAGCTCCAAGCCAAGGCCATGGCTGACCAAAGCCTCGCGAACCATGGGCAGAAGCACAGTGCAAAGCAAAAGCAAGTTTGTTAGGAAAGTAAAGGGATGAAAGAATGGCCACTCCATAGAGCAGTCCCCAGGGCTGCTGGTTGCCCAGTTTTATGGTTATTTCTTGATGATATGCAAAACAAGGGATGTATTATTCATGCCTCCTCTTTTCAGACCATATATGGTAACTTCCTGACATTGCCATGGCATTTGTAATCTGTCATGGTGCTGCTGGGAGTGTAGCAGTGAGGATGAACAGAGGTCACTCTAGTGGCCATCTTGGTTTTGGTAGGTTCTGGTCAGCTCCTTTACTGCAACCTGTTTTATCAGAAAGGTGTGTTTCTTTTTTTTTAAATTATGCTTTAAGTTCTGGGATACATGTGCGGAACGTGCAGGTTTGTTGCACAGGTATACACGTGTCATGGTGGTTTGCTACACCCATCAACATGTCATCTACATTAGACATTTCTCCTAATGCCATCCCTCCCTTAGCCCCCCACCCCCTGACAGGCCCCAGTGTGTGATGTTCCCTTCCCTGTGTCCATGTGTTCTCATTGTTCAACTCCCACTTATGAGAAAGAACATGCAATGTTTGGTTTTCTGGTCCTGTATTAGTTTGCTGAGAATGATGGTTTCCAGCTTCATCCATGTCCCTGCAAAGGACATGAACTCATCCTTTTTTAGGGCTGCATAGTATCCCATGGTGTATATGTGCCACATTTTCTTTATCCAGTCTATCATTGATGGATATTCGGGTTGCTTCCAAGTCTTTGCTATTGTTTTATCAGCAAGGTCTTTATGACCTGTATTTGGTGCTGACTTCCTATCTCATCCTGTGACTTAGAATGCCTTAACCATCTGGGAACGCAGCTCAGTAGGTCTCAGTTTCATTTTATCCAGCTCCTATTCAAGATAGAGTTGCTCTGGTCTCCACACCTCTGACAGCTCTAAAAGTCTACCAAGCCACTGAACCTTAAAGTGTTCTGACCCCAGGGCTGTGACATATCTCCTTGGGAAGTCTGGATGCCAAGAGAAAGCAAGCAGGCTGAGGAGCCTATGAGGCCAGATCACGGCTGTTGGATGAACACACACCACACACATTTCCACCACACCTCCGAGACTTCCTTCATGGAGGCAAAACATCAAAATAACTCCTTAATGTATGGTCCAACCAGAGGACATAGCATAATCAAATAGATTTTTGTAGCCTGGCCAACATGGTGAAACCCCGTCTCTACTAAAACACAAAAATTAGCTAGGCGTCGTGGTGGGAGTCTGTAATCCCAGCTACTGGGGAGGCTGAGGCAGGAGAATTGCCTGAACCCAGGAGGTGGAGGCTGCAGTGAGCCGAGATCGCGTCACTGCACTCTAGCCCAGACAATGAAGCAAGAATCCATTTCAAAAAAAAAAAAAAGATTTTTGTAATCTCAGAGTGGTAGTGAAGATCTTTCTAATTACAACCCCCAAACCAAAAGCCTTAAAACAAAAGATTCAAAATTCTGCATACATAAAATTGCATGCATGAAAAAAATACCATAAACAAAGTAGAAGACAAAGGGCAATCTGAGAAAATTAAAACCCACGAACAAAGGGGTAACATCATTTATAAAGAGCTTCCCCCCAATCAATAAGAAAAACACCAAAGGAAGTCAATGAAAAAAAACAAGCAAAGGAAACATACAGATGATTTCACAAGACAGTCATGCAAATACCTCTTAAGCACATTAAGAAATCCCCATAATCCTTGTAATTAAAACTTCACTCATAATAAAAGAAATGCAAATAAGGCAATATATTATTTTTTTACTGAGATTGACAAAGACGAAATCTGAATAAAGCATGGAAATTATAAGACTATCGGGCAACATGTATTCTTTATACATAGTGAAATTATACATTGGTCAACATTTTAAAAGTTGATAATATTTGGACTAGGAATTCCATTTCTCAAGTGTCTGCTGTTTAAACGTCTGCATGAGTACAACATGACCTGCGCCAAGGATATTCATGGAAGGCCTTTTTGTAATTACAAAATACTGGGAACAACATAAATTCCATTATTCAGAAGCCAGGTAAATAAGTTATAGTGAATCCAGACATTGTCAGTTAAGATAATGAGGTAGCTTTATATGGAATGACAGGGAGAAAACAGTAAAATGCACAGTGGTATGTATAGTACTCTGCATCTGTTGTTTTAAGAATATAGGCATTTCTAGTATATGCACTGAAATCTTCAGAAGACAGAGAAGAAAACGGTATTTTTTAAAAGGCTCATTTTGGGTCAGGCGTGGAGACTCACGCCTGTAATCCCAGCACTTTGGGAGGCGGAGGCAGGCAGATCACCTAAGGTTAGGAATTCAACACCAGCCTGGCCAACATGGTGAAACCCCATCTCTACTAAATATACAAAATTAACCAGGCTCAGTGGTGGGTGTCTGTAGTCCAAGCAACTAGGGAGCTACGGAGGCTGAGGCAGGAGAATCACATGAACTCAGGAGGCGGAGATTGCAGTGAGCCGAAATCGTGCCATTGCACTCCAGCTTGGGTAACAAAAGAGAAACTCCGTCTCAAAAAAAAAAAAAAAAAAAAGGTTCATTTTGGAGAAGGAGAAGGATGTGGTAGGAGGAAAACTCATTCTATTTTGCTGACCCTGACCCTTGGATTTTGTACACTGGGCATATATTATTGAGGAAAATTTTTTTTATGCTACCTGAAACTTATTTGATTTTTAAAAGAAAATAATTTAAGGGAAAAACACATGACAACATTGGCAAGAACCCTTTGGGTAAGGCTTCATTTCTTGACATTTTCTGAAAAAAAAAATATTAGCTTCCATCACATGATAAAGGAATTTGGGGTCTGTTTGGAGGACAGGAGTCCTTTCAATGTGGTTGGAACACAGAAAACCTGGCATTGGGGTAACACCTTAATGGATTTTACCAGGAAATATAAATAGCATGCAAGCCACCAGTTCCCCTCCTGTTCCCAGGGCAGGCAGTACTAATCAATCACTGCATTTTACCACTAAGGTAGATGCACTCTCAGATTGCAACCCAATGCTCCTGGGAAACTGGCAAATCCCACCAATCTGTGTGAGCTGCAGCATCTGCAAACATTAAACCCCATCCTGTGGTAGGGTGACAACAAGGCAATGCCCAGAAAGCTGGAAGCATGGCCTCTACCCATATAGTTTCTCAGTGCCCCATGTAGGCCTGGGTTTGAGTCTTTGACAGCCAGTCCGCTACCATCACCCCATTCCTCCACCAAGCCAAGAATCACAGCAAGGCAGCCAAGAGCATGCAGCCAACTTCCAAGCCCATCGTAATAATACCCAGGCCTCCCCTGCCCATCCCGAATCAAACCACCCCCAGCACTTCGTAGGAAATGCCAGTTAACCTTCAGCAAGGAACTCAGGCTGCCCTCATTTCCCTCAACTTAGAAAATTCTGTGTAAATGTCAGATTAAGCTCTTCAGTCCTCTGCTTTTAAAATGAGAGATAAAATTTACCTCCCTATTCCCAGATGTTAAAATCTCTGCTTCTCCCCAGGGCAAAGAAATCAATGCAAGTGAGCTCCGTTTTTTTTGCCCTCTTTGGAACACTACCACTTCCAACAATTTATTTGACTGACTATGCCTTCTATTACCATGTAAATTGTTTCAGACTGCAGGAAAAAAGAAAGTATTAATCTCCTCTCAGTAAGTCATAAAATAAAGAAATCAATTTCAAGGTCAATTTAGCCCAAATAACACCTGCTGCCCTTTTTTTTGTAACATGCAGACTCCTCTGAAATGCAAGGCTGTTATCTAAGGCGTCAAGAGGCAGCAACGGAAAACCCAGTCTCATGTCAGTCAGGGCAGTGACAGGGGAGACCCTGGTAGCATGGCCCAGTGGCCCCAGATGTGAGTTTGGGACAGACAAGATTCACAGGTTCCAGTCAGACAACTCTCTGCAGGCCAAGGCAGCCGAGTGGCAGGAGAGCTGCACTGGGGGTCACGTAGATTTGGGGTCAAGCCGGGAGTCTGGCTGGATGGCTGTTTGAGTTCTGGGAAAGTAACTTCACCTCTCTGAGCTTCAGACTCTACACTTGTTAAATTACTTAAAACGAGGGCTAGGTAACGTTACAGAATCCTTCAACCCAGTCCATTATGGACTTCGCCAAAGGTTACACATCCTGGAGAACTGGCCTAGAACTAGCCACTTTCATGTAAGGATCCTTCATCAACACGTAGGATAGCGTGGGGATTAAACAGGCTCTGGAGCCCAAATCGCCTTTGATCCATGAATGAGCTGTATGGCCTCGGACAAGATACTTACTTTCTATCCTCTGAGTTTCTTCCTCTGGAAGATGGACATAATAACGTTATGTGTTTCTAGAAAGAGAACCCTCATCCTCATTTTTGGATGAGCAAATTGGATTCAGAGAGGGCAAGTGACTTGCCCAAGGTTGGCCAACTTAAAAGCAGCACATCCAAGTTGAATGCTGGGACACCCGAGCCTCAGGCAATTGACCCCAGCACACACCATACTTCCTTGTACAAACCATGCAATGGAACAGAGGCATTTCCTCAGTACACTCATGTTCCCTCCACCACCCCACAAACCCACCAGGGATGTGGCCAAGTGCAGATGGGGGCCAAGAGCTTCTTACAGTGGGTCCTGGACCCAGCAGACTGGGGAAACCCATCTTTACAACATCTCCCATAATGAGACGGTTTCTCCCTACCGCACTCCAAACCCACTGCCTTTTCCCTGCCATCCCTGATGGATGCCCTCTCTGTGCAGTTTTTCAGCGACATCCAGAAGATTAACCAACTGCCCCTAGGAGGCCATGACATCCAGGCAGCCCCAAACCATCCTCAACTCTTGTTTCTGCAAAAGCCAGCCCTGTATACTCAACTGTGCATCCAATCAACCACCCAACTGTACCTCTCAACCTGTAAAACACCTCCACCTGCAAAATCCTGTCTCATGTGGGCATCTCTAATGCTAATGCCTAAACTCACATCACTTTTGTTGCAGTGGCTTCCAAAAAAAACCTGCTTGACTCCATTTTCTCCCCCTCAGTCTATTCTCGATAGCCAGAGCGATCATCGTTGGGTAAAAAGTAGTTCTTGCCTCTCACAGTTCAGTGCCCTCCCAGCCCTCTAAGTCTGCAAAGTGGTGTCCATTGCTCACATGGGGACGTGCTGAGGACTGTTGCCCTTAAACATGTAACTTGGTCATGGAGACACAAAACAGCCCACGTCTGACAAAGTCAACACTGATGCCACTGAGAACGAAGTGCCTGGATTTGCGGGGCTATAAAACTAGAAAGAAAAAAAAAGCAGAATGCTACTTAACTGAGCATTTACTATGTGCTTCAATACACGACCCCACAGCTGACTACGTGGCAGAAGCAGGAACGGGACTTGGCCTCTGTGCCACAATTCTCAGTCTTTTTTTTTTTTTCAAGCTTTATTGAGCTAATTCACCTAGCAATTCTTCCAAGTGTACAATTCAATGGGTTTTGGTATGTTCTCAGGTGGGTGTGACCATCAATGAATTTTTAGAACGCTTTCATAACCATGAAACTCCATCACCTCCATCTTCCAACCCCCATTTCCACAGTCCCAAGCTATCACCAATCTACTTTCTTCTCCATGGATTTATTTGTGCTGGACTTTCACATAAAAGGACTCATGCAACCTATGGCCTTTTGTGCCTGGTTTCTTTCACTCAGCATCATATTCCCAAGGTTCAAACAAGTTACAGCAGGCATCAGTGCTGCATGCCTTTTGTACGGCTGAAAATATTCTATTGCATAGACAGACCACCTTTCGTTTTTCCACGAATCTGCTGATGGACATTTAGGTAACTGTCACCTTTTGGCTATTATAAATAATGTTACTGCGAACATTCCCAATACACGTTTTTATGTGGACATAGGTTGGTACTTCTCTGGGGTACGTACCTGGAAGTAGAATTGCTGGCTCATACCACAACTCTTTGCTTAATATTTGAGGAACTCTCAGGCTATTTTCTCAAGTGACAGCTGTTTATGAGGGCTCAGATCCTTCCATATTCTCATCAATACTTGGGATTATCTGACTTATTTGAGATGGAGTCTCGCTCTGTCACCCAGGCTGGAGTGCAGTGGCGTGATCTCAGCTCACTGCAACCTCTGCCTCCCGGGTTCTAGTGATTCTCCTGCCTCAGCCTGCAGATTAGCTGGGATTATAGGCACCTGCCACCAGGCCCGGCCGATTTTTGTATTTTCAGTAGAGAAGGGGTTTCACCATTTTGGCCAGGCTGGTCTCAAACACCTGACCTCAGGTGATCTACCCACCTCGGCCTCCCAAAGTACTGGGATTATGGGCGTGAGCCACCGCAACCAGTACCGATTATCTGACTTTTAGATTCTAGCCATTCTAATGCATGTACACTGGTATCTCTCTGTGGTTTTGACTTGCATTTTCCCGATGACTAACGTTGTCAAGCATCTTTTCATCTGATGACTGGCCATTTGTGTATCTTCTTTGGAGGAATGTCTGTTTGGATACTTTGCCCATTTTTTAATTGAGTTGTGTTTGTACTGTTGAATTTTACATATTCTAGATATAAGTCTCTCACAGATAAGCAATTTGCAAATATGCTCTCCCATTCGATGGGTTGCTCACTTTTGAACAATGTCTTATCCTAAAGCATCTTGGTCATGTCAATTTCAGGTGCGTAACCAATGGGCCATATCCATTTTCAGAGCTTTCTGCCCTGGCTCCCTCTGGGACTGAGACCCAGGTTTTGTTCTACTTGCCTTCTTTTCAGGATTTGCTCTGGGAATGGCATCCGGGCAGCACAGGAAGTTTCAATAACAACATAATTCAGCCAATAGCGTTTAAGAACCTGCTAAGTGCCTGGCAGTAGGACAGAGAAGCTAAGAGTGTCAACATTTCAAGGAAACTGTCCTGGCTCAAACCTTATCAATGCTATCTCAGCTCCTTGCTCTTCTTATCTGTAAAACTGGGGGTAATTGGGGCTGGCCATGGTGGCTTACGCCTGTAATTCCAGCACTTTAGAAAGTAGAGGTGGGAGATCATTGAGGCCAGGAGTTCAAGACCAGCCTGCGCAATACAGCAAGTTCCCCTCTCTATAGGGGGAAAAAAATTAATTAGATGACTGTGGTAGCACATGCTTGTATTCCCAGCTACTTAGGAACTGCAGTGGAGGGATTGCTTGAGCCCAGGAGGCTGAGGCTGCAGAGAATTACAATCATGCCAATGTACTCCAGCCTGGGTGACAGTGAAACCTGTCTCTAATGAATGAGTGAATAAATAAATAAAATTAGGGATAATAATAGCAATAGTAAAACTAGCTACTTGAGTCAGGAGTAAATGAAATAACATATATAAAGCTCTTAGCATGAGTTCTGGCACACTCAAAGCCAGTGGTCTCCAAATTTGGCTTTATATGATAATCACCCAGGGAGCTTTAAAAACACGTACATTAGTTCCCTGTGGCTGCCGTCACGCAATTGCCGCCAACTGGGTGGCCTAAAATAAGTGAAATGTATTCTCTCACAGTTCTGAAGGCCCGGAGTCTGAAACCAAGGTGTGGGCAGCGCTGGTTCCTTCTAGAAGTTCTGTGGGAAAATTTATGCTATGCCTCTCCCCCAACCTCTGCTGGCCACAGAGATTCTCAAGGTGCCTTGGCTTGTAGAAGCATCGGTCGCATCTCTGCCTCTGTCTCTACACGGCCTTCCTCTCTGCACGTCACTGTGTCTTCTCCCTTTCCGTCTTTTTTAAAGACACCAGTCGTTGCATTCAGGGGAGGATAATCTCATCGTGACATCCCTAAATTAATTCCATCTGTAAAGACCCTGTTTCCACATAAGATCATATTCACAGGTTCCAGGGGTCAGAACTTGGGCGTATCTTTTGGGAGTCACTATTCGATCCACTAGAGCGTGCGCGCGCGCGTGCACACACACACACAAAATGCCAAGAATTTTGTTCTATCTCACACAAATCAGGTCAGAATCTCCAGCAGTGACACCCAAGGGTCTGCAGTTCTTGAATCCACCCAGGTGATGGCCACATACTGTTAGATGGTGAACCCAGGTCTGCACCCTGCATAAATGCTGCAGTGGTCCTAGAGGCGGATGGCTTTGGGGGAGTCAGGGTCACTCCACAATGTGGCAGGGTATCTATAAGGGGCCTTGTCAGCCCTTTCATCAGGATATCCCATAGTCTCACAATCCACAGAAGCTCATACACACCTAGCTGCACTCTCCACAGAGGTCAGTCAGTGAACACACAGGATACTCACAGGAAACTAACAGCTAGGGGCCAACGGCAACCATGAATCCGGCCCACTGCCCATGTCTACAAGTTTAAAAATCCCAAGAGAGCCCAAAGCGGGAAACACCCCAGATGTCCATCACTGGATGAACAGATTAATAAAACATGGCCCAGTCATACAATAGAATATCATTCAGCCTTAAAAAAGGAAAGAAGGACTGAGTTATTTGACGACAGGATGAACATTGAAAACATTATGCTAACCAAAAGCAGCCAGGTACCAACACCATACATGGCATGATTTCATTGATGTGAAATATCCAGAAAAGGCAACCCTGTAGAGACAGAAAACAGATTAGTGATTTCCAGGGACTGGTGGGAGGACAGGATGGGGAGTAACTCCTCAAGGGGTACAAGGTTGTATTCTGGGGAGATTAAAGTGTTTTGGAGTGAGATAGAGGTGATGGCTGTACAACACTGTGAATGTATTAAATGTCACTGAATTGTTCACTCCAAAATGGTTAATTTTATGTTATGTGGACGCTGCCTTTATTTTTTACAAAAGACTTCCAAAAAATTCCCAGCAGACCCAGACTTCTATCCCTCCTTTTGTGCTTTGGCCATATTTTTTTCAAATAAAAATAAATATATAAACCACAGATTTCTAACACACATCCATACAATCAAAAGCAGCTTTCCTCTCCATTCATCTCAAAAGCCATTAAAATTAATAGGGTCTATATCAGGAATGTCTAATAGAGTTACCAATTCACTGAATCAAGAAACAGGCCCAAGGAGTAACAGCACTGCAGTCCCGGTGCAAAGAGAACTTCCATCTAGAGTGAGTGGGGATTGATTAACAATACCCAGTCCTCCTCTCCCATCCGTCTCACAGGGACAGCCTCGAACACCTGAGGGTAACCACACTCAGGAGAGAATGATCCACCTGCCTGTGCTACCATGCAAGGGAAGAGTTCCAAAAACAGAAGCTGGAGGGGGATAAAAGCCAGCCTGGGAGAGAAACTACCCTTGATCTTTGTGCCCTTGTGAGAGAACGTACACCATGAAAAATGTCCATTTGCAAGTGGGCAATGGTGTCGGAAATAGACGTAATGAGACAAGGGAAGACGGAACATCAAGAAGTCTTGGCAAAAATGCTGGGAGACGCGGCTTGGTGATAAAGGAGGGCATTAGTGATGCAAGATGAAACTCGGACATATTTCTGGCTCAAGATGCTGAACGCAGCACTCCAGTTTTCCCAAGGACGAGAAGAGCAGGGATGCTGCTGAAGGAGACACGGATTATTACCGAAGCTCTTGCAAAATGAAGTCGGGGAGAATGGCAAAACAAGTGAAGTGTTAAATAAATACTTCCTGAATGTAATCACGAGGGAGAACACTAAAATTAGGATGTCTGACAAGGGCTTTTTATCCAATCTGCCCAGGGTTTCCTTAGGGCTCCTCAGAGAGGAGTTGTCAGTCACCCGCATGACATCACAGGCGACTGATGCAGAAATAGGACAGTTGGAGCATGGGGTACTAGGCAGGCTGATTATAGGGACGTGGTCCAGACTCGGTGGAACCAGGAATGCCCGGCACAGTCTTGAGCTCCCTAGGCCATTCCCGGAGAGAAGTCCCTCCAAATGAAGATGGCATCACCAGAGAAACTCTGCATGAGAGAGGTGCAGCCCATGGGCTCCAGACTGGGGTAGCCCAGCATTGAAGATGCTGCTGTTTATTTCAGCAGACGTATAAGCTTGGGCAGCTCACTCTGTTTCTCTGAGCCAGTTTTCCCCTCTGTAAAATGGGGCTAACTGCCTACATCACAGGAGGCTGTGAAATGAGACAATCCTAAAAGCCCAATAAATCTTAGCTCTTGTCGTCCCCACTTTACAGAGAGGAAACTGAAGCCCAGCACAGGGTTAAAAGAAAACTTCAGACAAGTTCAATTTGATGGAGTTTAATGGAGCAAAGCAAAGAAAACGATTCGTGAAATCAGGCAGCCTCCAGAATCACAGCAGATTCAGAGGCACTCCAGGGTTGCCTCGTCGTCAGAACAAATTTATAGACAAAAAAAAAAAACTAAAGTGACGTACAGGTATCAGAAGTGACATTGGTTAGAGCTCGGCAAGGGCCTTCTTTGAATGCAGTTTGAACACTCAGCAGTGTAGGAGTGGCTGAAGTATGGCCGCTGGGATTGGCCAACCCTCAGCTATTACTACAGATACGTACTATGAAGCTAGGTTTTCATTGTTGTCTGCCTATGAAGCTAGGTTATGGTTTGTCCCCAAGAACTCAAACACAGAAGTAAGAAGTCCTTCTAAGGCCATATTGAGTTGGCTTTAACAACAGTTAAATAACAAGCATGGATGTTAGTAGGTACTGGCTTTTGCTGTGCATGGCATTCTATGGCTGTACATTTTTTGTTTAAATGTCATTTGAGCTCTGCAAGAACCTGCAAGCCAAATTGCCTGGGTTCAAAGCCAGGCTCAACCTCTCCCTAGCTGTGTCAACCTGGGCATATTATGTTACCTTTCTATGCCTCGGTTTCCTCATCTGTTAAAAAGAGGACAGAGTGAGAAGTTAAATGAGTTGATGTCTGCAGAGGTCTCAGAATAGAACCTGGCCCCCAAGTGCTCAATATTATCACTGATTTTTAGCTCATCTCACAAACAAGGCCCACAGAGGGTGAGCCTAAAGATACACAGCTGAATGAAAGGCAGAATCTGACTGTCACCTATGCTCTTCTGCCTCCTGCACTTGGGGCTGAACTGGTAACCACCTCCTCAAGGAAGTTCCCAGGGTCATCTGAGGCAGGGCAGGTGGCAGAGGTTAAGATGATGAACTTTGATTAGTCGGGCGTGGGTGTGGTGGCACGTGCCTGTGGTCCCAGCTACTTGGGAGGCTGGGGCAGGAAAATCGCTTGAATCCAGGAGGCGGAGCCTGCAGTGACCCGAGATCACATCGCTGACATTCCAACCTGGGCAACAGAGTAAGACTCCACCTCAAAAATAAAAAGATTTAAAAAAAAAAAAAAAGTGATAAGCTTTGAAAATACCTGGGTTCAAGTCCCAGCTCTGCTCTGGCTTTGACCTTGGAGGGCTATTTAAAGTCTCTGATCTTGGTCTCCTCACCGTTAAGGGGGGCACTATACTCGCACCTCAATTCCTCAATACCTGGCAATGCCTATCGCGATGGCCAGTGCGGTCCGTGTTTTCCACTGGCTCCAGTCCAATGCCCTGTGTGGAAGGTGACTCTAACTTCACTAAGCTGTGTCATTGCATTCTTTCACTCAGCTGGCTCTGAAGGCCTGTGCAGCCAGAGCCGTGCCTCAGATGCTCCTTACTCCCCATCAGCCTGTCTCTACCCCAGCCTCACTTCCTGTGGTGCAGCCTCATGGGAGTGACGTCTGATACTCCCGAGGCCGAGAGTAATCCAAGTCCCTGGGATTAGGGCTCCCTCGAGACTGCCTGCCTGCAGAAGAGGGAGCTGTCAGCTCTTTTAACAGTGAAATAATTGCAAGTTTGAATGTGGATTCTATGCTGAACAACTGCAATTAGAAGCCACCTTCTGTTCGAAACAACTGCTGCTTAAATGTAATCCTGCATTGTGCCTAAACCCCAAAGGAGTTTCTCAGTTTTGCCTTCAACTACACTTACTCATCTACATTACAGTGTCCTTGGTTCTGTTCCTACATCTTTCATCACTTTCTACCTCTTAGAGGCTTCTCTTTGTCCCTAGATAATATCCTAACGCCTAACCTGGGCCCCCCTTGCATACAGTCTGCCTCCCACTCACTCCTCCCTCCTCTTCCTCTACTCTGGGCCCTGTCATGAGCTGCAACTATACAGTGTTTCTTTTTGACCCTTGCACCAGCTGTCTGTCACCCTGGCTTGGAGAGCTTTCTGTTCCCATTCTGCAACTGAACTCCTACACATCCTTCATGTCAAAGTCCAGACATCACCTCCTCCGGGAAGCCTTCCCTGAAGTTCCACACTAACCGTGAGACTCCTGTAACATGCTCTTGCAGCATCGTGCCCATTACCCCCGTGACACTTCCTAAAGCTTGTAATTAATTACTTGCATATGCATAATTACAAACTAGATGGCTGCCTCCACCACTGACTTGTGTACTCCATTCCTGTTGCAAGGTTGCTCCTGGATCCTCCCTCCAGGAACCAAGCACAGCCCCAGTGACACACATAGATATTGAACAAGAGTGTTTAATTACACAAATGGCTTATTCCTCCCAAGCAGAGCAACTTCCTGGAGGCAGGACCTGTGTCTTCGCCCAATGTCTATTCCTTGTAGAACTTAGCGCAGTCCCTGGCACATGAAAAAATACTCGGTCTGAATTGGCCGAATTTTTAAGCAGACTCATGCTTTACCTTCTAGTTTCTTTTCTGTCAGAAAAAAAAAAATGCGCATAGGAGTCCAAGAAAGCCCTGCCCCCTTCTCCTCTGGATCTGTCAAGTGCCGTCTACAATGGTGACTACGTGGCTATTTGCATTTACCTAAGAAGACGGACAACACTTTCCAGTTCATTAAAAATCCATCCCAGGTCTGTGCACACTGACAGCTCTTGAATCATCCCAGCCTCCCCTGGGGAGTTGAGATAAAGGAAAACTGTTTCCCTTGTCTTAGCCTGTCACGTGTTCATCGTTCCCACAGAGTGACTGGGAAGGACCAGCGTGGATGCATGTCATTCCCAGCTCTGTCATTTGAGGAATGGGATCATTAAGACAGGTGACCACATAAATGCCCTCTGCCCTACAGCTTCCTGGGCCTGGGTTGCCCTTGGCTGGAATCCCACCAGTTTGCCTTTAAACCTAAGTGTAGGAGTCCTCATCTCTCGGCCTCTATGTGCAGAGGCAGGGCAGTGTGAGATGCCACGAAAGGTAACATTTGCTTCCTCTCCCCAAAGGTATCCAGTGTGGAGAGCTCAAAACCCACACAAAGCAGATGTTTGAAGGCTGAAGCCTCCCAAGGGGAACAACCAGCATTGAAGCAGGACCAGCTGGAGCCAGCACCTCAGCCAAGTAGCCCTGGCTCTGAGCTAATGCACACCCAGCTGGCCGCCTGGCAGCGGGTGGCATCCAAGTCACCCAGGGGGTGAAGTGGGGACGTCTGTAAAACCACTTCTCCCACTCCTTGAGAGGCTCTGCAAGCTCAGTCAGCACTTACCTCTCGGAAAACGGCGCCAGGCTGAGACCCACACAGCTGAGGATGTTTTCCCACAAGCTCGATTACCAATCAGTCCCTGCAGCTGCTCCCAGATCAGAGTGGAATCCAATCAGCCGGCACTCCCAGAACCCAGAAAAGCCGGGCTGCCCTCACTGGCTCTTCGGGCCCAACTGTTACGCATGCATCCGTTGTTGGGGCACCCCTATGCACCATCACTATGCAGGGCCAAGGGAGGCAGCTGGGAACGAGGGAGGCAGGGTCCATGCCCTCTTTGGGCTTACAAGCTGTTGCAGGTGATACTGAGGAGATAAAGAATTAACTGGGGACCGGGCACAGTGGCTCACACCTGTAATCCCAGTAGTTTGGGAGGCCAAGGTGGGTGGATCAGCTGAGGTCAGGGGTTCAAGACGAGCCCAGCCATGTTGGTGAAACCCCCGTTTCTACTAAAAATTAAAAAAAAAAAAAAGAAAAAAAGAAAAAAATCAGCTGGGCGTGGTGGCAGGCACCTGTAATCCCAGCTACTTGGGAGGCTGAGTCAGGAGAATAGCTTGAACCCAGGAGGCGGACGTTGCAGTGAGCTGAGATCGAGCCACTGCACCCTAGCCTCGGCAACAGAGCGAGACTCCGTCCCAAAGGAAAAAAAAAATGAATTAACTGGGCAACGACTGTGTGGTAAGTGCCATGAAAGGAAAAGTCCAGCGAGCTTCGAGATCTTACCTGGTGCACCAAGTTCGGGAAGGTTTCCCCTAAGCATGGCAGGAGATGGCAGAAGGAGCAGCCCTCAGCAAAACAGGGTCTCGCCAGAGCATGGTTTTAGCAGCAGGAAGAGCTGGACCAACAGGTGGGCTAGAGGATTGGGGTTTTAAAGGCAACGCCGCAAGCAGCATGAGGGTTGAAGCAAGGTCAGGTGTGTGTGTGTGAGAGGCCGGGGCTGGATTCTACGAGTGCACACAGGGATGCGGGGAGCACAGTAAGAGGCCACAAGGGGAATCCCAGAATCAAGGATGCTGTAGGAGGCACATACAAGGGGAGCGATGAGAAAGACTAGATCAGCAAGTGGATTTCCTAGGCCTGGGAAATGAAGGCGGCTGGGGCGTGATGGACGAGAGGCAAGAATGCCTGCAGGGTTTCTGCAGAAGCACCTGTTTGGCCACCTGCACTATTTCCTGAGCCTGGCGATCCTAGTAGAAGTGCAAGTTGGGTGGGGAGAGAGCAGGTCCAGTCTTCACTGATTTAGAGAATTAGGGGTGTGGCCGGGCACGGTGGCTCACGCCTGTAATCCTAGCACTTTGGGAGGCCGAGGCATGGGGATCGCCTGAGGTCAGGAATTCAAGACCAGCCTGGCCAACGTAATGAAACCTTGTCTCTACTAAAAATACAAAAAGCCGAGTGTGATGGTACAACCCTGTAGTCCCAGCTACTCAGAAGGCTGAAGCAGGAGAATCACTAGAACCCAGGAGGCGGAGCTTGCAGTGAGCCGAGATCAAGCCACTGCACTCCAGCCTGGGCGACAGAGTGAGACTGTCTCAAAAAAAACGGGTCGGGGGTGGGGTGGGGAGGTTTCATGCACTAGGACTTCTGGAATTGAAGCACAAAAACACCCTGGCCCGATGGAGATATTTTATCTTCATTTAACCTTCATTCCCTCCATGATTCATTATTGATACTTCACAGAGGAGTTCCTGAGGATGCATTTAATTTTTGCCGAGAACCTTGAAGAACTTAGATCTAACAGCTGTTGGCACTAAATTAATAGAACAACGAGGCAGGCTTTTCCCCCCATGCCAGGAGTCACTGTGTGGGAATGTTTGCAGTAAGCACCTGATCTCCCGGTGGTTTTTTGTGTTTTCAAATGGACAATTCTTTTATTCTAGTCAATAAATTTCTAAATGTCAGACCATGGATGGGGTTTTCCTGGTGAGCTTTGGAGCCCAAGGTCCTTCTTGGGATGCAGAGAGGATAAGGGAGCTGGGACAAACCTCTCCTTTATCCACTCCACCCTTCCTTCCTTTTACATACACACACTCCACCCAACAAGCAAATTTTGGCTGCCAGAAAGACCAGACGCCAAGGTGCCTCCTGATGAATGAGGCTAGGTGAGAAGCTCAGGTCATCCATCAGGAATCCCCAGGCCAGGCACAGTGGCTCATGCCTGTAATCCCAGCACTTTGGGAGGCCGAGGTGGTTGGATCACGAGGTCAAGAGATCAAGACCATCCTGGCCAACACGATGAAACCCCGTCTCAACTAAAATTACAAAAATTAGCTTGGTGTGGTGGCACACACCTGTAGTCCCAGTTACTCAGGAGACTGAGGTAGGAAAATCACTTGAACCTGGAAGGCGGAGGTTGCAGTGAGCCAAGATGGCACCACTGTACCAGCCTGGCAAGAGAGTGGGACTGTCTCAGAAGAAATCCCCAAACCCCAGAATCTCTCCACAAATTGTCACTTTCTTCTTAAATTTGACTTGGCCTCATCCCCTCTGCTCTAACATGAGGCTCTTTATATTAGGCTGCACCAAAAGAAATCAACCTTTGACAGTTTCCAACCTAAAGAAGAACCATGTCTTCCGCTTCGTGGCTTCTATTACGCCACCTGGTGTGAACACTAACTTTTAGTTTTTGCAGGAATATTAACGTGCTTGATCATAGCACACTGCCTCAGACCTCACTCGGGCTATGATGTCATGTACAGCACAGTCACTGCCTTGCCGCTTTAAAATTTTGCAAATGATCAATTCGAGACCACACCTGGCCTCAGGATTGCAAACATGTAGTAACAGAAAAGCGGTTAAAACCATTTATGGGGCACATTCTGGCAGCACAAGGCACTGTGCTGGGCATTACATAGATTATTCATTCTGGGGATAAAGATGAGGAGGGGGAAAAAGCTCACAGGTGTTCATTATAGGAACTCAAATAAGGCACCATTTTTCCCACTAAAACGCCAGCAGATGAAGCCACTTACTGTCCTAACAGAAAAATGTTGAGGTGAGAAGGTGAGACCCTCCAACAGCTCTATGCCTCCCTAACACCCACAGACTGAAGCAAGAGCTTGATCCCACTACAATGCTGCTAGTTACACAGCCAATCAGACCAACAGGAGCCTCATCAGACCCGGAGTCTGCTTGTTCTCAGATCGCTGCAAAATAATTACCCTGCTCTCTTCTGCAGGAGAACAGTTTGCATTCATTGGGAGAAATGTGTGATTTGATAAAGACATCCCACACAGGGCTCCTAGGGATATTCCATTAAGAGAGAGAGAGAGAGAGAGAGACCAGCTTGGAAATTATCCTGACAGTCTCCCGCATTAGAAAATCTGGAAGACGGGAAGCGGGAAATTGGGGAGAGAGGAGCAGAGGAGGAAAACGGCCTCTGCGGAGGGTTCTGAACTTTAGCAACGGCTCCCGAAGAATATTCGTGGCTTAACTCCTCTTTAATCTTGGCCCAAGTGCTGTAATAAGCCACTCTGAGAACTTAATAACTCCTCAGCAGCCAATCAATAGCAGCTCTGAAAAAGCTCTTCCCTCTATTTATTTAGTTCTCTAGCACTCAGACACTTCAGCTTTTTATTCCCCAAGATATCTGAAGCCGAACTTCTCTTCCTTCAGGAACAAGCAGCTTGCTGACATCCACCCATAAGGTGAATCTTTAAGAAACGGGCTTGGAGGAGAATTCTCTACGTTGCAAAGGCAAGAAGCACCAAAGAGACAAATGAGATGGTATTCCTGCCATACCTCCAAAACCAGCGGAAAATAGACTTTGGCACTTCTCCTAGTTCCTGTTAATGCAAAACCTCATTAGGATCTTTGGGGGAAAGGGGCAGGATACACACCTTTATAGGATTCATCTGGGAAATTATTACTTTCCAGTTAAACAATTGCAATATGCAATAAGTATTCCCCCCAAAAATCCTTCCGCTCTTGGGGGAATGGGAGGGGACTATTTGTCTTGATTTTTTTCAACCATGCTTCTTGGTGAATATAAATTTTGGATTCATTAGAAATACAAGTAGGGAGGGACTGAAGGAGAAAAGGAAAAAGGATTATCAAGTACATCTTAACAGGACCCCATCAAAACATAAATATTTCTGGCTAGGCGCAGTGGCTCACGCCTGTAATCCCAACACGTTGGGAGGCCACTGCACTCCAGCCTGGATCACTTGAGGTCAGGAGTTCCAGACCAGCCTGGTCAACAAGGTGAAACCCCATCTCTACTTAAAAAAAAAAAAAAAAAATTAGCTGAGCATGGTGGCAGGCACCTGTAATCCCAGCCTCTCCATAGGCTGAGGCAAGAGAATTGCTTGAACCAGGGCAACGGAGGTGGCAGTGAGCCAAGACTGCACCACTGCACTCCAGCCTGGGTGACAGAGTGACACTCTGTCTCAAAAAAAAAAAAAAAAAGAAAAGAAACTTTCTGCAAATCTCTCTATCCCTCCCCCCAGCCAAAGAAGCAGATGTCTTCACTTCTAAGTGCAAACATGGGTGACCCATTTGCTGCAAACTTCATATCATGCCAGCTTTTGATGCTATTTTTTTTTTTTTTTTGAATGAGAGAAAATTCAGTGTCCTGGCACCAGATTCTCTGGGCACATTCCAGCCCAAGAAGAGGTTACATTTTATGCCAAATAAAGACAGAGTTATCTTTTCTTCCTATTTGGACAGGAAGGCATCACCCCCATCAGGTCAAGCAAAGCAAATGGATTATTCACTGGTTAGGTCCACACAATGTACCACTTTCCTGCCTGTCTCATGCGCCTCTGGGAGCTTTGTCTCGGAGATGGGTAGCTCCAACCCTGGCTGGCATGGGATGTATGCTCACTCCTGTCAGGTAGGAGTAGATGCCAAGCAGTGTACTGTCAGAAATTACCACTTTCCAGACAGACTGTGATGGCTTTGGGCAAGGAAACTCACTTTTCTGCACTCTAGGTGTATCATCCATAAAATGAGAAACGTTGAATCTGCCTGATACAGAGCTGCTAGGATGATCACCGAAGACAGAGGACACGCAGGGCATGTGAACTCAATGATGGCTGAGCCGTGATGGCAGTGATGATGACGCTAATGAAGATGATGATGATGATGATAATGAAAATGATGATGATGATAACGATCAATGGTTTGCTTTTCCTTAACTTCATCCGTTCCTTAATACCTGATTTCTCAGAGTTAAAATTAAAAAACAGCCTATTCAGAGACAGCAAGTTAGGGTGTGTTTAGGGTAACAGAAGCGTCATAATTGTAATGAAACACATCCCCTTCATAAAGCAAAGGCACTTCCAAGGTAATAAAATAATCCCAACGTGAAATCCCTCAGGAGAGGCTGTTATATCACAAGGTCAATGGCCCTCATTTTCACAAAGTTGTTACAGTATCCCTTTGTTATCTGGTTAGCCAGGGGACAAGGCCAGAAGCCACTTAGCACAGTGCCTTCTGTGTAGCCTTATCAAGCTGCAGGGTACGAAAAGCCCAACTCACAGCACAGTGGCTGGGCGGCCACCGTCCCAACAACTCACCTGGGGCTTTGAGAACCATCTCCTTCTGCAGCCAAGCCTTTCTTGCAAAATGAGACAACAACATAATGCCTTTCCGCAGTTCACTGTAAGCTCCCAGGTTTCCCTAAAAACGGAGCTCAGAGATGCACAGACTAAAACAGAGAGGAGTGACACAAGCACTGACATTTAAAAGCATGTAAGGCATTTTGGGAGGCCGAGGTGGGCAGATCACTTGAGGTCAGGAGTTCAAGACCAGTCTGACCAACCTGGCAAAACCTCATCTCTACTAAAAATAAAAATTTAAAAAAAATTAGCTGGGCATGGTGGTGGGTGCCTGTAATCCCAGCTACTGAGGCCCGAGAATCGCTTGAACCCGGGAGGTGGAGGTTGCAGTGAGCTGAGATCGCGCCACTGCACTCCAGCCTCAGTGACAGACACACTGTCTCAGAAAAAAAAAAAAAAAAAAAAAAAAAAGCCTGTACCAATTTTCTTACCTTATAAAACAAAAGCAGCTACTGAGATGTGGCAAGCCAGGGTTGTATGAGAATCAGAGACCTATACAGAGGGTTGGGAGGCTACAGACAGACACAGCACAATCAGATCCTCATTTTCCAGGCAAGTGCAGCCAGCAGCATTATCGCTGCATCAAACCGTACAAAACCACGGCACTTTCTGAGCCTTTGTTTCCTCACGTGGAAAAAATGAAACCGACGAACTCAATGCCCTCATAGATCATTCATAGGCACAAAAATTCTGCCATTCTAAGATTATACATCTGTCTGTTGTACAAATTACTCCACCTTCCACGAAAAGCAACAGATAAAAATCTCAAGAGCTCATCAGAAGAATGGCATCAGGGGGCAAATCCATGAAGCTAAACAGAAACAGATATGGTTTGGGAACAGACTTGTTTCTTTTTCTCTCTTTCTTCTTTTTTCTTTTGAGACAGGGTCTCGTTCTGTTGCCCAGGCTGGAGTGCAGTGGCACAATCACAGCTCACCTCAGCCCCGACCTCCTGGGCTCAGGTGATCCTCCCACATCAGCCTCCCAAACAGCTGGGACTACAGGCACACACCACCACATCCAACCTACTTTTTGTAGATATGATATCTTGCCATGTTGCCCAGGCTGGTCTTGAACTCCTGGGCTCCAGCCATCCTCCCACCTCGGCCTCCCAAAGTGTTGCAGTTATAGGCGTGAGCCACTAGCCACTGCGTCCAGCCAGGCCTGATGCTTAGAGAGGAGCCTTGGGATGCCTGGCTGGGGAAAGGGGAGATGCACACTGGGTCCAGGACTGGGGCCCAGGGAAGCAGACAAATGAGGCCTCCTTTAGAGGAAGCTCAGGTTGATTTCTGGTGCATTCCCTGGAGCTGAAGCTCTCAAAGTTGGCAGTGCCCAAGTCACATGATGTACATACTACAAAACGGTGTCTCAGGCTCTGCCTCCAGCAATTCCAATCCAGTATACTCAGGTGGGGGTCCAGGAATCCTCATTTTAAGAAGCACACAAAAGGCATCATAACATAGGCAGGGGAAGAGGTGGAACAGCTCAGGTCAAAGCAGGGATGAGAAAGCTGCAGAGGAACCACCTTTGTGGCCTTCACCTCCCACCCAAGGCTGTGGGGAAGAGACAGCGTCCCCACCAGCAGCCAATGAAACGTGGACACTCCTGTCTTGCATTGCTCACACCTGATGCCTGGAGTCAACCCTAACACTCCTCCTCCAAACCTCCGATCTTCATCATGTCCTCCCAACTTGAGTTTCATAACAGAACCAGAATCTCCCAATTCTCGTCATCTCCATCCCACCATCCCGGGCTGGGGCACCATCATTATGACAACTGCCTAAATGTCCTCCCTGCCCCTGCCTCATATGGCCCTCTGTGCATGCAGTGGCTGGGGCAGCCTTCATCAAACGTCAGGTCACGCCATTCTTCCACTTACAGCCCTTCAACCACCCGCCGATCTCCCCTGTGTCCCTGTCTGCCCTAGCTCCCACCATTACCTGTCTGGCCTCAATCCTGAGTACCTTTGCCTTTGCTCATTCCACTTCCTACATAGTCCACTGCACTTCTTGCTCCTTCTGCCCCATCCCGATTGCCCTAAATATCCGCAGAGTACATTCCCTCACCTCTTTATGTCTTGGCTCAAATATTATCTCTGTGAGTCTTTGACCACCTTTTGTAAAACTGCCAACCCTACTCTTCAAGGACTCCTCTCTCCCCTGTGGATTTTCTCCATGACACTATTTCACAGATTCTCTCTTCCCGCCGCATAGGTCAGGGGTTCTCAACCTTGGGTGATTTTGACCACCAGGAGCCATTTGGCAATGCCTGGAGAGATTCTGGTTGTCATGACTGGAGAAGAAGATGCTGCCATGTATCCAGTGAGTAGAGACTTAGGATGCTGCCAAGCATCCTTCCATGCACAGAAGAGCCTCCCATAACAAACTGACCCAAAATGTTAACAGTGCCAAGACTGAAAAATCCAAACCACAGAATATACTGTTAGTGGCCTCAGCAATTTTTGTCTGCTGTGTTCATTGCCATGGACTCACTGCCTAGAAAAGCATCGTCAACGTGGTATGCATTCAATAAATACTGTTCAAAGATAAGAATGAAGAGATAAATGGCTGGATGCTTCCCAGAAAGCCTGGAGAGCTTCTGAGCCACACAAGTATGAGTCTCCCTTATTTGATACAGGACAGACTCCATAAAGGGCTTCTGTGGCTCCGTGGACCACATAGATGAAGCCATTCCATTCCTAACAAATCATGTATTTAAGGGACCACAAGGGAAAGAGTAAACACCTGAGACGTGCTGCAAAGCTTGTTCCATGTCAGGAGGGCTTCTCATGTTCCTTTTTGCAGTGTTTCTAATGGAGAATAGAGGAGGCTGGTCTCCTGGGGCCCCACATAAGTAAAGGTCCATTATCTTAGTTATGAAAGTCAAAGATGGGCCAGGCACAGTGGCTCACGCCTCTAACCCCAGCACGTTGGTACCGTGGACCTTGGTGGACTGAACAAAAGGAGGATGAATGCGGAAATAAAGACAAAGACAAAAGAGCATACTTGGAAGAAGGGGCAGGGGGCTCCTTGCTTCTAGTGAACAAGGACCCTGAGCTTCTAGTTTCCTTCGTATTCACTGAGTAAAAGAGATAGTGAGGAGGTGGTGGTTGTCCGTCAGCTGCTTGACTCGTGCAGGCCTGCACAACTGCATCCTTTGAACAGTAGTCTCCGGATGTTCCAGTAGATAACCTCAAGAAGCACGGCGCCAGGGAGTGACTGCACTCAGCATACCTCCTGGTGGCAGGTGCAGATGTGAGTTTGCCCACACCCTGCATTCATGATCAACAGTTTGCTGTTTGATCATATAGCCTTCAGGGGAATGCTGAGTTGGTCAGGAACCTCAGGCCTTTGGCTGTCTACACTTTGGGAGGTCGAGGCGGGCAGATCACTTGAGATCAGGAGTTTGAGACCAGCCTGGGCAACATGGTAAAACCCCATCTCTACTAAAGAAATACTTGGGCGTGGTGGCATGCACCTGTAATCCCAGTTACTTGGGAGGCTGAGGCAGTAAAATCACTTGAACCCAGGAAGTGGAGGCGGCAGTGAGCTGAGATTGCACCACTGCACTCCAGCCTGGGTGACACAGTGAGACTCCATCTCAAAAAAAAAAAAAAAAAAAAAAGTCAAAGACGGGCCACTTCACTACCAGGGGACAAGGGAGTAAGGGTAAGGGAGTTACAAGGTTTCTGTCTCAGGACTCTCACTAGACATGAATGGAATTACATGAAGGGCTGGGGGAGTGATCAGGGGATCTTCAGTGAACAGACATCAAAAACAACTAAAGGAAAGAAATCCCACCAGCAAAGATCCAAGAGATTGTGTATATCAGAGCTGAATGTTAGTATTATTTTGAGAAGAAAATAAAATAGGCAGTACTAAGAATAAAATCCCCTTCCAGCTAATATCAAACTCAGCATGTGAACCTTTTACTCACTGTCTTATTTCTCTAAAGGTCTCCAAGTTACTTAATAAGTGTAATCTATGAAATACTTTTTTCTTCTTTTCTTCTCTTTCGAGACAGAGTTTCACTCTGTTGCCCAGGCAGGGGTACAGTGGTGCAATCTCAGCTCACTGCAACCTCCATCTCCCGGGTTTGAGCAATTCTCATGCCTCAGCCTCCCGAGTAGCTGGGATTACAGGTGCGTGCCAACATGCCCAGCTAATTTTTGCATTTTTAGTGGAGATGAGGTTTCATCATGTTGGCAAGGCTGGTCTCAAACTCCTGAGCCCAGGCGATCCTGCTGCCTTGGCCTCCCAAAGTGCTGGGATTACAGGCGTGAGTCACCATATCCAACCTGAAATGCTTGTAATGCCCAAGATTCATTTGTGCATCAGAGGCTGACCTGACCTGACCGGTTGTTAGCACCCAGAATGCTCAAATGGCTACAACTTATCAAATGCTTGCCAGGGACCTAAGCATTCTAAGGACTGTCAGGTCCTAACTAACATGAATGAGTTCCACACACTAACTCGTGTTTAAACCTCACAACAACCCTTATAGAGTTATTGATCATTTGGCCCATTTTATGGATGAGTGAATGGAGGTTCAGGGAACACAGCTTGCAGATGACAAAGCCAGGATCTGAACCCATACTTTCTAGTACAAACCCATCTCATGTGTGCTATGTGCAAACCCTGCTGTATGTGAACTCAGAGTTAGAAGGGGGAATAAAAGAGAGAGAGTGAGCACATAAGGAAGAACCAACAATAAACCTCCCAATATTTGGTCACCTACTTGTCAGGTGTGGAAAACGCACCCAGGCTGTGGCATTGTGTATATTTCCATGTGTATAAAATGCTCTTCTGTGCATGTCACTGCGTGTTGTTGCCATGAAAGGGCAGATAGAGTTTAGACTCTACTCCTAATGTGAAAATCTTCAGTTAAATGCCGAGTTCCCATCATTACGGGGTTTCAACCTTTATGATATATGCAATGTGACTGACATTAGGTCTTGTTCTTTGACTAGGATCTTCTTATGTTGGAGACAGAACAAGATGAACCCCAAACTAGCCAAACAGAAAGACCATGTCAAGAAAGGAAGAGGAGGGAAATAACCTTTATATCTTATCCCCACGGCAGGATGTCCACCAGAAAGATCAGATGGAGGAGGGGTCATGAGGAAAGGAAAAGGGGGAACTCATCAACTGAATACCCCCCACTCTACCAAGTTGAGTGGTTAAGAGAAATGGCTTTGGAGTGAGACTCCTAGTTCCACCATCTAATAGACTTTAGGGAGTTTATTTTCTTTCTCTAAATATCAGCTTCCTCATCTGTGAAATGGGAATGGTAAGTATCCATCGCATAGATCTGTTCTGAGAATCTAATGAGATGATGAGCTGAATTTCCTAGCATAGTGGCCAAAATACAGAGAGTGCTCCAAAAAGGTTAATTCTTATCATTAACCCTTACCAAATGTCTGAAAAGAGCATCATCCATTCTGTTTCACAGAGAAGTAGTCAGAGCATTAGCCAGTAGAATTGATTTCCCTGACGTGCGATAAAATCAGAACCAAGCTTCAAATCTGTCTTTTTTCAAAGCCCCTCTGCTGACTCCTCCAACATCCACACTGGGGTTGGTCAGTCCCTTGGAGATGTTCTACCCTGCTCCACCAATGCCCTGACTTTAGGAGAGAGGTGTCCACCCCGCATGAACACACATATTCAGCTGGGCACAGTGGCTCATGCCTGTAATCCCAGCACTTTGGGAGGCCAAGGTGGGCGGATCATGAGGTCAGGAGTTCGAGACCAACCTGACCAACATGATGAAACCCCAGCTCTACTAAAACAAAAATGCAAAAATTAGCCAGACGTGGTGCCGCACACCTGTAATATCAGCTACTCAGGAGGCTGAGTCAGGAGAATCGCTTGAACCCGGGAGGCAGAGGTTGCAGTGATCCGAGATCATACCACTGCACTCCAGCATGGGCGACAGAGCAAGACTCCATCTCAAAAAAAAAAAAAAAAAAAAAAAAAGAACCGATGTCATGGGGTTTCCCAAGCCAGGTTGAGTCATTTGGTGAGAGGAGTGAAAAAACAAACATTTTCAAAACTGACTTCAAGCTTCAAAACCTAGGTTCTTAAGACCATCACATAGCAAATCTGAGAGCACAAAAAGAATGTGGATGAGAGAGAAAGCCCACGTTGGCATAGGTGGAGAAGGAACTGTAGGAAAACATGGAATTTATCAAATTATGCCAGCCCACTGCAGACAACAGAAGCAGACAGAGTGATGAGCATCATGCATCCTCACATCCCTACATGCCTAGCTCCCAAATTCCAACCCCCTGTGCACTTATCTTGGTGACCTTTACACTGCTCTCTGCTCCACCTCGACGAGCCCTGATGGTGAAATTACCAAAAAATACAGGAAAGGGGGAAAGAGAAGGGGCTTTGAGGGAACGGATCACAGATCATATGATGTCCAATTACAGATATCCCATCAGATATTAAGGAGGGAAGTTCAAGGAGGGAAGAGGATCATGTGTCACAGGGAGATCTTGGACTTTGAGTGAGGGGAGAGATCACAAGGAATACACAGCTTGGGCAAAGGCAAGGAGGTGGGACTGTGCTGCATGCACAGAGAATGGAGCACAGACCCCCGTACGCTGCAACCTGAAGTACAGTGTGATGGGGATTCGAGGAAGGAGAGGGCACAGGGGAAGGCTGGAGACGTTTGAATGCAAAGTTGAGTACTTCAGATCTCATTGTTTAGCAATGGGTAGCCAGTGAAAGTTTGTGAGCTAGAGAAGGATAGGATCACATCTGCGTTTCAGTGAAAGTGCATCGCTGGGTATTCTGTCAGGCTGTAGAGCAGATCAGTTCAGAGTTTTCATGGTGGAATTAAGAGGACATGGAGTTCTAATCCCAGCTCCTCTGCCCCACTACTGTGCAACTTTGAGCCAGTTACTTACCTTCTCTAAGCCTCAGTTTCCTCAAACATAAAATGGGGTAACAACCCTACTTCCTTAATAAGAAAGTTGTGGGGATTCACTAATATAATGAATGAGACGTGCTTGACAAGATATCTGGCACATCAACCTAATTAGTATAGGTGACGGTGAAGACGATGATGACGGTGATGACAGTGTTGATGGTGGTGGTGAGGATGATGTCGGTAATGAGAGCGATTTTGTCTAAACATAGACACAGCCCTTCCATCCAGGAGGCTTTTCCTGCCTATAACCTGAATATCTCCCTGCTATGGTTTAAGCGGGCTTCTCCTCCATTCACAGACACAGAAATTAGCCCTGTTTCTGATGGAAAGCCTAGTACACGTCTCACCCTATGACCAGGGGCAGATGATGACCCTCTGGATGCTTCATGCTTCCCAGCCTGGAAAGTGGAGATTATAGGGCTACCCACCCACCTGGAGAAACTGGCTGTGTTCATACTTATCAGTGTACTTAACAGCAAGCTCGGCACATTGTAAAGAATGATACACATTAGCTAGTAACTAATAGTCACCACTTAACCTGACCAAAGTGCTGCAACACACAGCCACTCCAAACTGACGCAGTCCTGAGCTGCATGTGTCCACACGGGATATCCACACAGGATACGTCCCACGTGTCTGCAAGGCCACGGGCTGTGGGATGCAGCTAAATGGTGCATCTCTCTCTCCTGGGCACCGGCTTTATTTAGTTTCCCTCGGTTGTTCACAAGACGTTTCTGTTTCAACATCTCCGGTTCATCTGAGGGTCTTTGTGTGGCATTTGCAGACCCACTAATTGTGAGGCTTAGGACTCGAGGCAGAAAAAGCAAATGTCTGTTTCTGGTTAAAGTGGGAACAGAAATGTGTTAGGGTATTTGGACTCCCAGCCGGTGAAGCCACTTCATTCTGATGAATTGTGACACATGCAAATCAATCCAGGTCACTGAGAACAACTTGGTATGTGCGGTCCAAACGAGTCGCTGCTAATTTATTATGGGCTATTTGATTAAATACACAACAGCGGAGTGAGTCGATGTGGTGCGTCTGTGGGTGAATATTCTCGTGGCTCATTTGTGAGTGTGTCTCTGATACTCAACAAAAACCATTCCAAAGCATTCGAAAGCTCTCTAGCCAGTTTATCCACGTTGGCTTTTTTTTTTTTAAATAATTACTTTCCTGAAATCTCTGGGAAATGGGGCAAGTTACAAGAAAAATCAGCCAATATCACAAAACTGGCCAAAGACAAAATATAGCATCCAGAGGGAATGGGTTCTACACATTAAACTCCACTTCCAAAGACTGTGTTTCCAACCATCCATCTACAGTCAATTCCATCACATTTAATATTCTCTATGTACCACGCCACCATGTGCAGCCTGATGTTTGTTTGATTATACATCAATGGTCTATCTTCCGACATGTGGAATGCCATCACAGAGCTGACGAAAGCCAGTCCAACTATGTTAACACATTAATCCTCAGCACAAAAGCAGACAGTAACCGGGGAGGAGGAGATCAACCGTGGCTGGATTCAGATCCCCAATGTATTAGTCCATTTTCATGCTGCTGATAAAGACATACCCGAGACTGCGTAAATTATAAAGAGAAAAAGGTTTAATGGACTCCCAGTTCTACATAGCTGCGGAGGCCTCATAATCATGGCGGAAGGCGAAAGGCACATCTTACATGGCACAGAACGAGAGCCAAGAGAAAGGGGTTTCCTCTTATAAAATCATCAGATCTCACGAGATTTATTCACGACCATGAGAATAGTATGGGGGAACTGCCCCTGTGCTCCAATTATCTCCCACAGGGTCCCACCCACAACACGTGGGAATTATGGGAGCTACAATTCAAGATGAGATTTGGGTGGAGATGCAGCCAAACCATATCACCCACCCACCCTTAGGAGCCTCTTCTATTTCCCATGTCCACATAAAACTAGCCTCAAGTTGGCTACCAGAAAATATCTCAGGATGGCTACAGAGGAGATTCCAGGAAACCTTTACTCTATTCCCTTCACGGGTTATCATAAAAGAGGGAAAACGACTTGGAATTCCTTCCTTCCCTCCTTCCTTCCTTCCTTCCTTCCCTTCCTTCCCTTCCTTCCCTTCCTTCCCTTCCTTCCCTTTCTTCCTTCCTTCCCTCTCTTTCTTTCTTTATTTTCTTTCTTTCCTTATGTTCTTTCTTTCCTGCAGAGTTTCGCTCTTATTGCCCAGGCTGGAGTGCCCTGGCACGATCTCAGCTCACTGCAACCTCCGCCTCCCGGGTTCAAGTGATTCTCCTGTCTCAGCCTCCCAAGTAGCTGGGATTACAGGCATGTGCCACCACACCTGGCTAATTTTGTATTTTTAGTAGAGACAGGCATTCTCTGTGTTGGTCAGGCTGGTCTCAAACTCCCGACCTCGGGTGATTCACCCACCTCGGCCTCCCAAAGTGCTGGAATTACAGGAGTGAGCCACTGCGCCCAGCCATGACTTGCAAATTCTAATGCAGAGTAGTATGTGCACATGCATGCATGCGCGCGCACGCACGCACGCACGCACGCGCGCACACACACACACACACACCAGTTTTCCTTCTGAAATCTGGAATATCATGGAGATAACTTAGCAAAAGGTAAGGAAGAGGCAGCTTATTAGTTCTGAACCCCGGTGCTTTGGATGATCCAAGCCATCTCTGCCACTCAGTATCTCCCTAAGGCTGCAGCCATGGTAACAAACCCCACGTGTTCCCATTTTCCTGACATCCTCACTGTCTCCTGCTCACTTGTGATGGACAGAGCAATTGCTGCCATGTTCTAGCTGAACAATGTGAGTGGCTAGGGCTCTTTCAAGTGCCATCCCTCATCCTGCAGGAACTAAAAAAACAATCCATGGAAGAAACTACTAGTGGCTGCCAAGGCTGAGGTGTGTTCCAGAGGCATCTCACCCCAGGGACAGCTGTCTCCAACTCCTCGTCCAGGAGGTAAGATGCCCAGCCAAGATGAGTAGGCATCCACTAGAGAAGTGCTGGAGAACTGTGAACACTGGCTTGATGCCCTAGGTCTCCTGGACAGCTCAGCCCTGCCCTTTCTCCAATACATATGTTTTTCATCTTCTAACAAGCCTTCTTGTGGTTGAAAATGATAAATCTATCTTTAAGTGACAGGGAGTTGGGATGACACCTTTTGCACTTGGCAAACCTACAAATTGCCTCTCATGATACAGAAGGAAGTGAATGAACCTAATACTAGAACAAGAACTCATTTCCTTAGCAATCAGGAAGAAATGGAAAGAGACGGTGCATATCAGTAAGATAGAAATATTTCTGTGCCCTCAAGAACAAACACAGGGCATGCTATGCAAATACAAGCTATTATGACTGGGGAAAGAGATGCTACCATGTAGCTAGTGAGGAGAGACTTAGGATGCTGCCAAGCATCCTTCCATGCACAGAAGAGCCTCCCACAACAAATGGTTTGACCCAAAATGGTAACAATGACAAGACTGAAAAACCCTGCCATGGAATACAATGTTAGTGCTGTCAGGGATTCTTGTCTGTTGTGTTCATTGCCATGGACTCACTGACTAGACGACCAAGATGAACTGGTATGCACTCAATAGATACTGTTCAAAGATAAGAATGAATAAATAAATGGCTGGATACTTCCCAGCAAGGCTGGGGAGGTTCCGAGTCACACAGGTAGGAGTCTCCCTCCTCTGATACAGGACAGACTCCATAAAGAGATTCTATGGCTCCACACACCACACCGATTAAGCCAATCCATTCCCAACAAATCAAGTATTTCAGTGACCGCAAGGGAAAGGGCACACACCCGACATGTGTTGCGAAACGTGTTCGATGTCAGAAGCGTTTCCTATTAGACCAAAAATAAATAAATAAAAGAGAGAGAGAAAGAGATAATCCAAGAAGAGGGTAGAAGGACAAATTCAGTGGGAGGAGACAAAAATTCAACCCAGAAAGACAACATCATCAAATGGCAGAAGGTGACACAGTGGGGGAGTAAGTAAAGAAACTCTCTCCTCGACTGGGTGCAGTGGCTCACGCCTGTAATCCCAGCACTCTGGGAGGCTGAGGCAGGCAGATTACCTGAGGTCAGGAGATCAAGACCAGCATGGCCAACACGGTGAAACCCTGTCCCTACTGGAAAAAAAAAAAAAAAAAATTAGCCAGGCATGGCGGTGTGCACCTGTAATCTCAGCTACTCTGGAGTCTGAGGCAGGAGAATCGCTTGAACCTGGGAGGTAGAGGCTGAAGTGAGCTGAGATCATACCCCTGCACTCCAGCCTGGGCAACAGAGTAAGACTCAGTCTCAAAAAAACAAACAAACAAACAAACAAAACAAACAAAAAACCTCTCTCTTCTATTATTTTTAACAACTCTACACTGAATACTTGGAGCAGTAGATAAAAGTGACGTGGTTCCTAACCACATCTAGGTCATAGCCTCACGTCAGTGACAGACAAGAAACTTAAGAAAATAAATGATGGCAACAGAGAGGAGGTTAGTGGTTACCAAGAGCTAGAGATGGGAAGAGGAAATGGGATGTGGCTACTAAAAGATACAAGGCTACTTTGGGGGTGATGAAAATGTTCCAAAATATATTATAGTGCTGGTTACACAACTCTGTGAATATATGAAAAGCCACTGAATTATACACGTTAAATGAATGAATTGTATGGCATATGAATTATATCTCAGTAAAGCTGTAATTTGAAAAACTACTACCATCATGTTATAAAGTCAGGGTTTCAGGGCTGGTCAACTACTTATTGAAAGAATCAAGCTTCAGCACAACTCAACAGCATCAAATTTGATGGCCAAGGTGCATTAACTGTAAAATGTTTCCTGAAGTTAAACTACCAGATGGTTTGTATTTAGTTTTGGTGTACTTGATTCTCTCTGGGTTATTTCAGAAAATGAAATATTCTAGAAAACTATTATTTCAACAGTTTAAGCATTTTAGTTCAGTAGGTAACGATACCATCGGCAAAGATGAGGATATGTGACTCTTTTGCTTTATATTTGGAGGACAGTTAGTTCACCTAGGAGGTGTTTTGAATCAGTCAAATGGAAATGGAAATGAACATGGGTCGGGAGATGCATATATATATATGCATACATATATATATATATATGAATGACAGAGACACACCTGTACCAGGAGCAGGAGAACATGGCCAGATGCCTACTGGACCAGCTCTCTTGCACTCAGAACATTAAGGAAGTCTCCCTAGCACTTACAAGTTGGAGGAACCCCGTTGTCTGTCCTAGAAAACTGAGGCCATTTCTGCCATAGTGGGCAATCCTCAGATCCCAAGACCAACCTCTGGGGTCTTCCTGTCTCCCCCAATCCTCCCCCTTCCTCTCCTCCTGGCCCTGAAGACTTGCTCTATACATCCTGGGTATCTCACTGCAACCCTGGCCCCAGCATCTGCCATCAGAGCCCTGATCTAACACATAACCAAAGGTGGCAGGACCAATAGGTTCTTCACTTAATCCTGACCCCAGCAGTTCTGATATCTAGGAAACAGGCAGTTTTCTTGGGTGGCCATCTGACTTCTAAGTCGGACTGCTGGAGGCTCCGGGTCCTACTTGACATATAACTGCAGACCTCCAATTTCCACACTTTGCCACGGATGGTGTCCCCGGAAATAAACTTGGATGGAGCAGAAATAAATCTGTTCTATCAAATCTTTCTTTTTCCTGAATGATGAGAGGTCATTCTAACCTTGCCATGAGCTCAGGAAGAACTTTGCCTTGGAGCTAGAGACAAAATGAGTGTGGAGATTTCAAAGCTTCTCACCCTGGAAATAAAAGACGGCTGACAAAAGACAAGCTTTCCTGTGTCTTCACACCCTCTAGCACCATATAGGATGAGCGAATAAATTAACCAATGAATGAACTGATGGCACGGGAAAAGAGGCCCTGGGAAGAATAATCTTGGGTGGACCCCATTTCTCAATGGACGTGATGCATTTGCAAGAAAATTTCTCATTAATTCCAGGGTCATGATCCTAAACTTCAGGTGCAAAAGAAACCAAGACCATCATCTTCAAGTAACTTCTGCTAAAATACATCTGAGGGTAGAACAAGTGACCCTCTTACCCCAAAAGAAGGGAGCATATTGCCCAGTAAGGCCTGGGGACCCTCCTAGAGATAAGAGAATGAAGAGAATCCCAAGGGTAAAGAGCATGAAGTCATATTATTAATAATCATCATCATGTAAAGGTCTAGTATTAAAATAGGATTGGAAATGCATTGAAAACGTTGTATCGTCACCCCTTCCCTGGTGTCTGATATGGTCTGACTTTTCATAATGGGTTTCTTTTGCACGTTTTCTTTCCAACTAATTAAGTTAGAAAGACTGTTAAACAGATCTGCTTCCAGAGGTGTCTATAAGGCAGGAAAGAAAGAGAATGTCTGTGTCCCACTATTTGGTATTCAAAATACAGAATTAAGAATTTTGGGGTTTTTAAAGAAAAAAAATGAAGCTATAGGTCCTCTTTTTACCTGTCTGCTGACACCTAATTATAACTATCTGAAATATGTATTGATTCCAAGTAATTATAGATCTTCATTCAATTTAAAAAAAAAATTGGTTTTAACCATGGGTCATCATGGAGTCTGCTCATATTTTGTGGAAATATTAATGTGTAAGACCCCCTCCCAAGGATGAAGGATCAGGCAGCAAGCCACTTCTACCCATTCCCCCACCTCTTCCTGGCCTAAGGATGTACCTAGTCACAATGTTGTACTGGGAGGAAGACACAACTGAGGGAATCCATTTGTGAATTTATAAAACCCAAAGTTGTAATAAAATCTTTAGGAAATTCCTTTTCTTTGCATGAGGTTTAGTCCTGGCATTAGCCATTTCTCCTGCGGCAGGGGTTTGCCAGGTAGCTAATGACATCTCCTCTTACCTGCTAGCCAAGACGCCTCTCTACTGCAATGCACATCACTGCAGGACCTAGGTACTAGGGCTGCCTTCAGAGGCAGAGTATCAAGGGGGACGGGTAGAGAGTGTGAAATGCCACAGGGAGGATAAAAGGGCTGCAGAGTCTCTGTTGGATTTGGCAGCACGGATTTCACAGGCATCTTGTCCAGAGAAGTCCAATAGCAGGTCCAAGAGTCAAACTTTTGGTAGGTTAAGAAAAAAGAAGATGTGGGGCACAGACTGTGCTTGAGATGTCTGGATAGAAATGAATGAATAAAAGCACAAGATGAAAAATCACTTATTCAATAAATACATACTGCACACCCACCAAAAACAGGCACCACGTTTGACCTTGTAGAGTGATGCACAGATGACAGGAGATTCAGACAGACAAAGGAATCCAGGAACCTTGCCCTCCTAGAGTTTACAGTCTCCAGAGAAATAAACTACAGAAATGGGCGATTGCAGTGCAGTGTAATAACCCAAGAGTGGTGGGAGAACCCATCTCAAACTTGGGGAGTCGGGTTATCCTTCCTGAAGGAGGTGATTTAGTGCTTCCTGGAGGAAGTAATTCAATGGTTCCTAGAGGATGTGACTAAGTGGAGGAAGTGACTAAGCACTTCCTGGAGGAGGTGACATACGAGCTGAGAATTTAAAGGTACCCAGGAGTTAGCAAGCTAGGTATTTCACAAAGTGTGCACAAGAGGAAGAGCCTGTCAGGCATGTGCAAATACTCGGAGGAAAGAGAAGAAATGTATTCTATAAATAATGAATATGTGTTGGCCATTTTCATAAGCACTGTTGACACTCTGGGAATACAGCCATAGGTTATAAAACAGACAAGAGGCCTAAATGCACTCGTTTTTCATGCTAGTTACGGAGATGCATAGAATATAAACAAGATCATCCAGATAAAAACACATCCTGTTAAGAACTTCCCAAAGTGGAGGGTGAGGCAGAATGAAAGGATCTCAGGATGGCCGGCGTACGGCATGCTACAGTTAAGGGGATGATGTGAGCTTGCAGAAGTAGACAGGGGCTAGTCCGTGCACATCCTGGAAGCAGTAAGAAGTCCCTGGGCTGATGCTAAAAGCAAGATGAGGAGAGTGGTTGTCACTGAAGAGTTTTTAATCTTGCACAAGAGAGAATGACCTAGGAAGAAAGAGATTCGGGAAGCTTATTTATATTCCAAGGGGAAAAGGGGAAAACTGATAGAGAACTTCCAAGAAAAGAGTGGTGTCAAGGTCCCCGGTGGAGGGGCCCCTTTAGGACAGGGGAACCAGGCCAGGTTCAAGGAAGGAGGCGTGGATCTTGCTCCCCTGACCTGTATGGCCAAGCCCCAATCCTGACAGGGCTTCTCAGTGGTGTGGGTTTCATTTACTTGCAAAAACGCTGTGGTCTTGTTTGGCTTGTTTCAAGAGTATGTAAATAAGTCTATTTCCTGATGTATTCGCCTATTAGCTGTCATATTTCAGATTTGAGGATCACAGCCACACTAGATTACAAAACAAATGGCTTCTACATCAAAGTTTACTATGGCCTGTAAGATGTACCTCATGAAATGTATAAATCAAAAAATACACAAATCACGCTTAAACAAACCACGAACCAGAATAGGGGTATGCCGTTGCCCCTGCTGGGTGGCAAAGTACTTGGCCAGTTTTCTCTGTACTTTATTATTATTATTATTATTATTATTGCCTGGGGGGGGGTTCTCCTAGCTACATAAACCCCTTTTGCTATTACGGAGGAGCAAGACAAGAACTGATCACATATCAAAAGCTCGGATTTCCTAAGGGGAACCCGCCGGCCCAGCTCTGTACCCACATGAGCGTAACTGCTACGGTTTCAGGGTATTTCACAAAGTGTGACGAGTGTAGGATCACCTCCCTCTGACCCACCTGGCATGCCTCACACATCTAGCTCAAGACTTATGGACTCCAGATCTAAGGGGTGGTCCCAGAGACTGCACATTTTAACAAGTTCTCCAGGTGTCTCTTTCGTACACGGACCTTTGAGAACTCCTGCTCTAGCGTTCTGACACCTTCACACTCTCATGATGGATTGAGAGAATTCAAATTACACACCTTGATCTGAATGGGTGTCCTTTGGCCAGAAAGCTGCAAAGACAGAACCTCTGCAGTCTCAGGGGGCTGACAGTCTCAGGGTCCCACCCCACACAAGACTGAAATAATGGCACGAACAGAGCCAGGGAGCTTATTCAAGACTGAAACTCTTCTCAATGGCCATGTTCAGAATCCCCTTGACAAGGAAAGAAAAGGGACCAATTCTAATTGATTACTTTGTGCCAAGCCTTTGTAAGAATCTCAGGAGTGTCTCTGGTCACAAAGGCAGTCTGCACAGGGTACAAGTGAAATGGGAGAGTTCCCATATCCCCCTGGCAGGATGTGTGACAGGGGTGTGGCTCGCTCCTTCGGTCCTCCCGCTGCTCAAACCCCTAGGGGGGCTTGCAGATGGGCAGGTGCTGAGGACATGGGGACTGACTCTGGGTTCCAGCCTCACAGCTGCATCTAGGGGCGGGTGTCTATGAACTCCCAAAGCCCAGTGGCGTGTGTTACAGTGTGCTCATTCAGCTTTGCATTCTGCAGACAGCTTGTGTGTTAATCAGCTCAACAGACCCTAGGCTTACTTTATCACAAGGGCAGGGGGCTAGTGTGACAGCCTTCTATAACCCAAGTTTTTGCCCAGCATACTGGAAGAATCAGATCACATGTGGGCTGGGAGGATGAGTGCAAAGGGTTATTGAGTGATAGGTGTCGTTCTCAGCAAGATGATGGGGAGCTGGAAGAGGGGGGATAGAGTGGGAAGGCAGTTTTCCCCTGGAGTTGGGCCACCCAATGGCAAGTCTTTTCTCTGACCACTCCCAGCTGAACTCCCCTTAGCATCCAGACATCCTTCCTTTTCTCTCTTTCTCTGCCACATTGTTCCACCACTACTGTTCTGGTTCTGACCTTCAGCCGCTTGTGGGTGTGGCTACTAAGATCTTGAGTTGATACGGGGCCAGGACGGGGGATGTGGCAGGCCAAAAGGCAACTTTTTGGGTGTGAAAACAGAAATGCCTGTCCTCACTTAGAGCCATAGGTCTTCAGGTTTGAGAGTAGGGCCTTTGTCCCATCTGGGTACCACCCTCTTCTACCCAGTATTTCCCTGTCTCCAGTCTGTATCACAAGTCTTCAAGTATTTCTAAGAACTAGATGGCACGATGCCTCAGGGCCTTTGCACATGCTTTCCCAGCTCTTTCTCCCACACTGCCTGTCTGCCTCCTTCTCGTGCTTTGGTTTTCAACTAAAAGTTGCCTTCCTGGAGTGATCTCTGCTCCCCATCACAATCACCCCTCTGATACCCCTTACCACAGCACCCCACTTGTTCTTCATATTACACATCACAATGTATAATTATTCAGTTTTGTTTCCCTGTTTATTATCTCTCTATAAGCTTCATGAGGGTACCCAATGCCCATGAGCTTGACTCCCATCATATCTCTCACATGTGTGCCTTGCACAGTGCCAGACAGAGAGCAGGAACACAAACATCTTTTGGGAATTTTTTTTTTTTTTTTGAAATAGAGTCTCACTGTGTCACCCAGGCTGGAGTGCAGTGGTGTGATCCCGGTTCACTGCAACCTCCACCTCCCGGGTTCAAGCGACTCTCCTACCTCAGCCTCCCAAGTAGCTGGGACTACAGGTGCCTGTCATCATACCCAGCTGATTTTTTGTATTTTGGGTAGAGATTGGGTTTCACCATGTTAACCAGGATGGTCTTGATCTCATGACCTCATGATCCGCCTGCCTCGGCCTCCCAAAGTGCTGGAATTACAGACATGAGCCACCGCGCTCAGCCCCAGAAAATTTCAAAAATTCAAACTAACATGAGGAAATTCGAGCTTCAGCAAGGCTGAACAAGCTTCTTGCCTGCAGAAATCCCCAGAGCCCATAAAATAGACATATGAACAGTGTGTCAACGAGAGGGAAATAATAGGGTACGCAGCGGCCTCAAAACACTGTGGCCTCAAATTTATGTGGCCACAGAACAGTGTTTTGTTTTGTTTCCGTGGCATCTTTCTTTCCATGGGGACATGTCATGCACCTCATGTCCCGAGGAACATTCTTCAGAAAACATTGCTTCAAAGAGTATCACACGGAAGGTGCCCGAGGGTGACAGTCTGCAGCCGCCAGTTCTCCTGCAAGGGAAAGGGGGCATCCTCTGCAGCTCAGCCAACAACCCTGGTAAACGTCTCCCCTCAAACACCAGGCAGCCGTCTTGGAGAGCTGTCACGTCCTACTTACCAACAACCATTGAGCATTTCTTTATTTTAAGTTTTAGAAAAAAGGGGGGGAAAAAGATAAATACTTTCCCATTCTCTGAACTAATGTCAAATGACCAGGAAACATTGCCTCTGGGAGCTCAAGCCATAGAACAAAGTAGCATTTCATCTTCCTCGACTGACAGCTCAATTTCAGCAGCTGCCAGGGAGGGTGGGCAAGGCCCTACCAGAGCCAATCACAAATATCGCCATTTATATTGAGATCCCTTTGATAGCGCGCTCTACAGATGGCAGGCTTAGAATTAGCCTTAAAGCAAAGCAAAGCCTCATTAATATGACCAGGGCTCCCCTGCAGACCAAACGTACGTAACCACAAGAGGGAAGTGTGTTCCTTAATTAACATGTGTGTTCATATTTCCTCAATATAAATTCTAACAGGCTGGCTTAGGCATAAACCACAGTAGTAGAATATATGAAGAGGGCGATTTTTTTGTTTCATTTTGTTTTTTGTTTTTGTTTTTTTTTGAGACAGAGTCTCACTCTGTTGCCCAGGCTAGAGTGCAGTGGCATGATCTTGGCTCACTGCAACCTCTCCCTCCAGGGTTCAAGCGATTCTCCTGTCTCAGTCTCCTCAGTAGCTGGGATTACAGGCATGCACCACCACAACCGGCTAATTTTGTATTTTTAGTAGAGACAGGGTTTCTCCATATTGGTCAGGCTGGTCTCGAACTCCCGACCTCAGGTGATCTACCCACCTAGGGCTCCCAAAGTGCTGGGATTACAGGCTTGAGCCACCGCACCCAGCTGAGGGAGAGGGTCTTTCTAATGAACCTGTCCAGACTTAGTGAAACACTTCCCAGTCTCTGCCCTCAACCCTGACTTCAACAGAGCTACACTTAGGGCACATGTTCCAGATTATGGTAACTTGCACAGTCTGTCCAACTATAAGGTTGGTGCAAAAGTAATTGCAGTTTTGCCATTAAAAAAGTAATTGCAATGCCCAGTTCAGTGGCTTACGCCTGTAATTCCAGCACTTTGGGAGGCTGAGGCAGGTGGATCACCTGAGGTCAGGAGTTCAAGTTCAGCCTGGCCAAGATGGCGAAACTCCGTCTCTGCTAAAAATACAAAAATGTGCCAGGCCTGGTGGCTCCTGCCTGTAGTCCTAGCTACTCAGGAGGCTGAGGCAGGAGAATGGCTTAAGTCCAGGAGGTGTAGGTTGCAGTGAGCTGAGATCACACCACTGCACTCCAATCTGAGCAACAAGAGTGAGACTCCATCACAAAAATAATAAAAAATAATAAAAGTAATTGCAAAAACCGCAATTACTTTTGCACCAACCTAATAGTTCCATTCTATCCACTGAATTGAATCCATCAATATCCATAGTGGAGGGTAGCTAGTGCAGGCAAGAGGGGCTCTTGCCCTGCACCCTGAGCGTGAGAGAGCCCCACATGTCACAAACACACAAAAGAGTACATTTATTAATGAAAGAAAACATGTCTCTTCTGGGATTTGGTTGTCAGACTGACCCAGTGCAGTCTGTGACCATCAACATCCACTCCTAAGACTAACACCATTCAAGCCCCATAGAAATACTCTCTGCATCCTGTCCTGGAATCAGAAAGTGGTCACTTCTAACTGCGCTCAAGGTCTGTGGGTTGTGCCACTGCCCGTGACATTGGAGACAACTGCTCAGAAGGTAGGAAGAATGTGAGTAAGGAAAAAGACAAATGAATTAATTAACTTGTCAAATCCATCATCCACCAGTGTCAAGCATTCATTCCTTGCTTCTCTTTGTTGATCAATTCATAATCCCTGAGACATTTGTGAATAGAGCCTTTAGTGTCTGGGAATAGGCTGCAATACTAACCAATTCATTGGTCTTAAATTTGTGTAAGTGCTGAATCATGGCCCAAAGATGGACACTACATTGGCCCCAAGATGGATATTGAACACAAAACTGTGCACTTTTATTATAGAAACATATGATATCTGATTAAAGTTACTAAAATTAAGTAAAATGGTCAGCTTTATTAAAATGTTAATATACATTCTTATATGGTTTGTATTTTTCCATTTACTCTTAGATACTTTTTAATGTTTTAGAACAACCTCTTTTGAACATATAGAAAAATAATTTTAATTTTTTTATTTTTAAAACATATAAGTTGCATTTTTACAGAAATATACACCAGCTTTATAACTTTTGCATATAATTATTTTAGGTTTTATGCTCTTAGGTCATTATTGTTAATAGAATATGTAGGAAAAGGCCGGATATGGTGGCTCATGCCTGTAATCCCAGCACTTCAGGACATCAAGGTGGGCGAATCACTTGAGGTCAGGAGTTCTAGACCAGCCTAGCCAACATGCTGAAGCCCCATCTCTACTAAAAATACAAAAATTAATCAGGCATGGTGGTGGGCACCTATAATCCCAGCTACTCGGGAGGCTAAGGCAGGAGAATCACTTGAACCCAGGGGGCGGAGGTTGCAGCGAGCTGAGACCACGCCACTGCACTCCCGCCTGGGCAACAAGAGCAAGACTCTGTCTCAAAAAAAAAAAAAAAAAAAAAAAAAAAAAAACATGGAATAAGAAAATATTGATTATTATAAGACATGTCTTTTGTATGCTAATTGTCCAGACATCTCTGATCCATCCACAGGATACCCAGACGTATGCAAACCATATAGTATACATATTTTTTCAATATTGTGATACGAGGTTTTACATATATATATGGATAGAACATTCTATCCGATGGTTTTAGCTTAATGCACAGTTTTAAAATATTCAGACATGTAGCATACACTTTTTTTTTAATATACTTTAAATTCTAGGGTACGTGTGCACAACATGTAGGTTTGATACATATGTATACATGTGCCATGTTGGTGTGCTGCACCCATCAACTCATCATTTACATTAGGTATTTCTCCTAATGCTATCCCTTCCCCAGTCTCCCACCCCTTGACAGGCCCCAGTGTGTGATGTTCCCCGCCTTGTGTCCAAGTGATCTCATTGTTCCTTTCCCACCTATGAGTGAGAACATGCAGTATTTGGTTTTCTGTCCTTGCGATAGTTTGCTGAGAATGACGGTTTCCGGCTTCATCCATGTCCCTGTAAAGGACATGGACTCATCCCTTTTTATGGCTGCATAGTATTCCATACACCTTCTCTTTTGAATTCTTGCCCCAAGCTGGGGAGGACCTGGAGATGGGTATCAAGATGGGGACGTGCTGACCTTCTCCCTTTTCCTCGTTTCCCAGGGGCTGTACCTGCTCTGAGGTCTGGGGATATGTTTGCTTAGCAGCAGGGACTTCATTATCTGACTGTGATCACAGCAAAGGGAAGTCATTATTCAACACTGGGTCATAGGATCTTCCCGCTCAGAAGCAGGAAGGCTGGCAGAATAGAGGTTCTCAATGTGAGACAGTTTCCAATTTTACTTTGCTGGCCAACTTCTCCACGCTTACAAATAAGACGCATACCCTGACCTCCACCCTCTGAGAGTTTGAAACGCCTACGGATGGAGACAAAAGCCAGGCTTCTAACCGCTTCTCTGCCCCTGACTAGCTGTGTGGCTTTAAGTAAGTTACTAAACTTTCCTGGTCTGCAGTTTTCTCATCTGAAACATGGATTAAAATGCCCCGCACCTCTTGGGCTATGTGAGCATTTAATATAGAAACCTTTGGAAGTCCTCAGCCCAATGCCTGTCATTGAAGAGCTTAATAATTGTGAGCAAATACTACTGGAAAAATAAGGCAGAAACACTCCGTATGTTAGCCCCATAGGAGGCAACATATGATGAAACACCCAAGGAGGGATGGATAATAAACCACTGTTAGCCCAGGGGAAAAGAATCATCCCTACAGGCTGGGAATCACCAAGCAAGGTTATCTCAGAGAAGCTCCACTCCATTGATGGTGAGGGTTCACTTGCGTTAAGTTCTGACCACATACCAGACTGGGCTAACTACATTATCCTAGTTCAATTTCACCGTGACACTACAAGGTCTGTTTTATTATCATGCATATCATTAGATGAGGAAACCAAAGCTTACAAAAGTTTAATGACTCATCCACAGCTAATAATAATAAGGAGCTGAGCATAAAAAGGAATGAGTTCATGTCCTTTGCAGGGACATCGATCAAGCTGGAAGCCATCATTCTCAGCAAACTAACACAGGAACAGAAAACCAAACACCGCATGCTCTCACTCATAAGTGGGAGGTGAGCAATGAGAACACACGGACGCAGAGAGGGGAACATCACACACCAGGGCCTATTGGGGGGTGAGAAGCAAGGACAGGGAGAGTATTAGGACAAATACATAACGCATGCAGGGCTTAAAACCTAGATGATGGGTTGATAGGTGAGGCAAACCACCACGGCACCTCTGTAACAAACCTGCACATGTATCCCAGAACTTAAAGGTAAAAAAAAGAGATGAGATTTGAACCCAGGCCCATGGGACACACACCGAATCACCATGCTGAAAGCAAGCTGCTAGAGAACAGGCATCACCCCTGAAGGAACAGAGTCCCAAAGCAGAGAGGATTCAGAGGCACTTCGTAAATCTATTCCTAAATATCCTAAGGAAGCCGGAACTCCCGGGCTGCGGCAGGCAGCACAATTTAGCAGTAACCAGAGAGGCTTGTTGGAATCACCCTCTGCATACGCTAGCACCTCCGGCTGTGTCCCGTCCAGCAACCCAGTAGCATCTGGGCCTTCAGGGAGCCTTGCACGTGCATCCCACTCTGGGAAGACCAGCTGCCTCCATGGAGGCTGAAGTGTTTCATAAGTAAGTAACTATAGCACAAATAGCCCCTTATAAAAACTCAGCCTGGGAGGATAGGGAAGGAAAGTGCTTGCTGGAGGAGGTCAGGGGGTAAGATCTCCAGAGACAGGTACTTATCTCAAACCAGAACAAAAACACTTCAACTCTCAAGAGGTTAGAAGAGAAACTGAGGCAAGAGTGGCAGGAGAAAGCTCCCAGCAAGTAAGAACCAGGTAGTGGGTACTTAGGACCCGGGGTTGCCTCTGCACAGCTCCCAGAACATTTGATATGCAAGAGACACCCTTTATTACTGAGAGTTATCGGCCAGAAACAAGACAGTTGGATCCTTCTCAAGGCTTAACCTTCCCTTGCCCATCAGCTGTGGTTTCCAAGACTTTGTACGTGGATGTACTGCTTTCTTCAAAGATCAGTCCGGCACTCTGAGATTACATCAGCCCTATGCACCTGGGGTAAAGATGCCCTTTCAAAAATAAAGGTGACAATTCGTTTTTGAAATGAAAGCATGAGTTGTTATTGTTATTGCTGACTTGTTCATTCTCATGTCCTTACTCAGAAAAATAATACAACATTTATCTGAGTCGCCTACCAGAATATAAATGCCACAGGAACATGGAGTTTTGTCTGGCTTATTTGCTAACGTACCACAAATGAGACCTGATACATAGTAGGTACTCAAGAAGCCAATGACAAGCTGGTGATTGAACTGACAACACCGTGTCAATGACTACATTTTTTTAACGTGGCAGGTCTGAAATGACAATATCTGGGCATCTGTTTCTGTACAACTCTCTCAGTTCTGGGTCAAGGGATAGCTGACTCCCCTTGCTACTGCCCCCCTGGGCAGCCTCAGCCTTCTCTGGTGGCTGATGGACCCAACAGAGCTGTAATCAGAGCCCAGGGTGGCTCACAATAGCCCCGAAGAATGAGCTGCCTTTTCAGTCCCTTCCATAAGCAACAATGGTGGGTAAGACAGGGAAACATGGATTCACAGACACTTGATTTGCTAACAGTAGCTAAACAAAGGCAGGTGCCACGACTGGGTGTTCTTGAGATCCTATGGTTCAGCCCTACCCTACACTGTCCTCCAGCAACCTCCTTTAGAAAGTTCCTCCACACAGCCCCTCTCTCAACACTGCACAGTTGGTTCTGCAGTGATGCTTGTTTGGAAGATGTGAATTTGTTCCTGGGTAACTGATATATTAGGGAACAATCTGAGCATAACATTTTGCATTTGCTTATGCATGATTTCATCTGTGAGAAACACTAGGTAAACACGGAAAGCTGTAACCAGCTGGGCTGAGATGGTGAGCAATATGCAAAATGCAAGCATGTGTGCACATGGGCGCGCACACACACGCAAACAGCTACCAGCCACCTCAGTTCACTGTGCAGGTCATCAGCCACGCTCATCCACACCTGGGGCTGCAAGAGTCCCTCCGATCTCAGATCACACTGCTTCCACCCTTCCCAGTAACTCACAAACCACATTCTTTCAGACACCCACTTCCACACCAAACTTCAGGTCTATTCCAGGGTGAAATGTGATGCTTCTTTTACTAGATATGCATTTCTTAACCACTTAATACATGTTAAAAACTGTGCTACGATTTTTATTAGGTTTCTACCCTTTTTAAGCGTCTCACTGATGAAGTTTTTGAATGTTGTGCTCCAACCCAATTTTTCCCATCTGGTTTTACTGTGCAATTCTGCATCGTATAGTGATGTTTAGGAAAATACATGTCATGCTATCGCAGAACTGACTGTATCATCTTCCCCTTTATCACATCTGCCTCTCTAAATATCTTACTCGCTATGTCATTTCCCTCTTCCGAAGTGTTCCCAAGTCTTCATAGCCAATAAATATAACTCTGAAATAGAAAAATTCCTTCTGATCAATGTCATCCACCAGATGACGGCTATTGAGGGTCCTACAGCTTGAAGAAGCAGATCCAGGTACCAGCAGGGGACCCAGGAGAGAAAGCAAACTTCAACCAAGAACAGTCAAGCTCAGACAGTGAGACACACAGAAGTGCCTGCAGACCAGAGGGAAGGCCCCCAGGCTCTCCGACACGCTGACCACATTTCAGCTCCTTCTCAACAAGTTCGCCACTTGCTCATGGCTGCCTCAGGAACAACCCCCTGCAATGTTCAGGCAGAGGAGGAAGGAAGTGCAACCAGCTGCTCATAGGGTCATCTTTGGAAGCTGGGGTCCTCCAGGAGGATGACTCTTTTCAGGACAGGATCTAAAAACCACTGCCTTGTGGCCAGCATAAATTCTCATGAGCTGTATCAGCATCCACAGCCAATAAAATCACCTTTTCTTCGTTACTAATAACAGAAAATTTTCAGAAACAGCAGAGAGAGGATGTATAATGTAGAGGACTTGTTTTTTGACAGAAGTGCCCCTGTACCCCTTCCATCTTCTTCCTCATCCTTGGCCCCAGCCTTCTCTCACCTCATCTATGGAATGCTCAGGTGTTTTCATGAAGAGAAGTTTCAATTAAGTGTTTAAGTGTGCCGCCTGATAAGTTTTGACATATCCATCCATCCATGAACTCTCATCTCACGTGACAGTGAAATATCCACCATTCCCAAAAGTTTATTTGTGCTCCTTTTTAAATTTAGGGTTTTTTTTTTCATTTTTAATCATTTGGGTACATGGTGTATATATTTATGGGGTAGATGAGATGTTTTGATACAGGCATGCAATGTGAAATAAACATATCATGGAGAATGCGGTATCCATCCCCTCAAACATTTATCCTTTGAGTTACAAACCATCCAATTACACTCTTTATGTTATTTTTAAATCTACAATTAAGTTATTATCAACTATAGCCACCATGTTGTGCTATCAAATAGGTGGTCTTATTTATTCTTTCTATTTTTGTGTGTGCTCCTTTTTTTAAATTGCAACTTTTATTTTAGATTCAGGGGGTACATATGGTACATGTGCAGGTTTGTTACGCGGGTATATTGCATGACAATGAAGTTTGGGGTGCAAATGATCCCATCACCCAGGCAGTGAGCACAGCACCCAATACTTAGTTTTTCAGCCCTTCTTCCCTTCTTCCTTTCTCCCCCACCAGTAGTCTCCAATGTCTTTTTTTTTTTTTTTTTTTTTCATACGGAGTCTTGCTGTGTCACCTAGGCTGGAGTGCAGTGGCACGATCTCAGCTCACTGCAATCTCCGCCTCCCTGGTTCAAGGGATTCTCCTGTCTCAGCCTCCCAAGTAGCTGGGATTACAGGCACGGTTAATTTTTTGTATTTTTAGTAAAGACAGGGTTTCACCATGTTGGCCAGGCTGATTTGGAACTCCTGATCTCAGGGGATTTGCCCGTCTCAGCCTCCCAAAGTGCTGGGATTACAGGCATGAGCTACCGTGCCCAGCCTATTGTTGCCATCTTCACGTCCATGGGTACCCAATGTTTAGGTCCCACTTATAAATGAGTACATGTAGTATTTGGTTTTCTGTTCCTGCATTAATTTGGTTAGGATAATGGCCTCCAGTTGGATCCATACTGCTGCACAGGACATGATTTTGTGTTGTGTTATGGCTGTGTAATATTCCGTGGTGTATATGCACCACATATCCTTTACTCAAGGCACCATTAATGAATTTGTGCCACTCTGTAATCTTTCCCTCTCATCCTTTCCCACTTCCCACCCTTGTCAATAGGCAACCAATGATCTGCTTTCTGTCACTGGAGACTTTCATTTTTTAGAATTCGTATAAATAGGTTTATATAGTATGTAGTCTTTTTTATCTGGCATCTTTCACTGAGCATAAAGCTTTTGCCACTTGCCCATGTTGTTGCATGTATAGATAGCCCATTCCTTTTTACTGCTGAATAGTACTCCATTATACGCATGTGCCACAAATTGTTTTCTCCATTCACCTGATAATAGACATTTGGGTGGTTTCTACTTTTTGGCTCTGATAAGTAAAATCACCATCAATATTCATGCACAAATTGGGCACGTGCTGTCTTTTCTCATGGATAAATACCTCTAGATAAGAAATGGCTAGATCACATGACAGGTGCATGTTGAACCAGTTAGGGAACTGTCAAACTGTTTTTTCAAAGTGATTATACCATTTTACACTCTCACAAGCAGTGTATGAGAGCTCCAGTTTCTCTTCAACCTTGCCAAGACTTGATGTGGTCAGTCTTTCTACTTTTAGTCATTCTGAAAGACGTATAATGGTATCTCATTGTGGTCTTAATTTGTATTTCCCTAATGATTAACGGTGTAGCACATATTTTCATGGATTATTTGCCATGTATATCTAATTTGGTAAAATGTCTGTTCAAATATTTTATCATTGTTTTATTGGCTATTTTCTTATTGTTGAGTTTTAAGAGTTCTTTACCCATTCTACATATAAGTCCTGTATCAGATATATAGTTTGCAAATATTTTCTTCAAATATGTTGCTATTCATTCTCTTAACTGTTTTTCAAAGTAGAGTTTTTAATTTTGATGAAGTTCAATTTGCCAATTTTACAATTTATCCATTTTTAATAGGTCTTGCTTTTGGCGACATATCTAAGAAATTTTTGCCTAACCCAACATCACACAGATTTTCCTATGGTATCTTTAGAAGGTTTACATATTTAGGTTGTATACCTCAGTGCCGGATGCATTCATTTCTAATTTTAATTTCAGTAAATTTTTGTATGTGCCACAAGATATAGATTGGAACTCATTTATTTGCACATGGATGTCCAATTATTTCAGCAACATTTGTTGAAACGATGATTCTACTCCACTCAACTCTCTTTACTGTTCCATTGACCCAAGTATCTATCTTGATGTCCACAGTACACTGTCTTGATTACAACAGCTTTGTAATAAATCTTGAAATCAGATCATGTTCGCCCTCTAACTTTGTTCTTTTTCAAAGCTGCTTTGGTTATTATCGGTCTTTTATTGTCCATATAAACTTCAAAATCAGCTTTGTGAATTTCCACATTGCAAAAAAGCCTAGATGAGACTGTGGTTTGGACTGCATTGACTCTGTAGATCAATTTGGGAGCACTGACACCTTTACAATATTGAGTCTTCTCTGACTTGTAATCATCTCTCCATTTATTTAGTTCTTCATTTTTTTTTTTTTTTTTTTTTTTTTTGAGACGGAGTCTCGCTCTGTCACCCAGGCTGGAGTGCAGTGGCCGGATCTCAGCTCACTGCAAGCTCCGCCTCCCGGGTTTACGCCATTCTCCCGCCTCAGCCTCCCGAGTAGCTGGGACTACAGGCGCCCGCCACCTCGCCCGGCTAGTTTTTTGTATTTCTTAATAGAGACGGGGTTTCACCGTGTTAGCCAGGATGGTTCTTCATTTTCTCTTATTAATACTTTGTAATTTTCAGTGTATGAATCATACAAATTTAGTCAGACTTATCCCTATGTATTCTTTTTTCTTTGATTTGATAGTATTATAGATAGTATTTTTTACTTTGATTTCCACTTCTTTATTGTTATTATATAGAAATACAATGGCTTTTTGTATAATTATCTTACTGCTCTGTAATCTCACTAAACTCAGAGTTGTTCTCACCAAAAAAAGAAGAAGTTTTTAGATCCCATTGGATTGTATAATAGATCTTGCCATCGGTAAATAAAGACAGGTCTATTTTTTCCTTTACTTCCCGGGTTTTATTCATTTCTCCTGCCTTATTATAGTGACTTATTCCACTACAGTGTTGAAAAAACTGGTAAGAGCAGACATTCGTGTTCCCTATCTTAAACAGGAAGCATTCAGTCTTTCACTATTAAGTATGAAATAGAGATTTTTCATACACATATTTTATCAGATTAAAGTAATTTCCTTACATTCCTCCTTGATGAGAGGTTTTTCTTTAATTGAGAATAGATGTTAGATTCTTACATATTTTTTCTGTGTCCAGAGGTGATCATGTGTTTCTCACTTTTTATTTCTTAATATGATGGATTCCACTGATTATATTTGAATTTTAAACCAACCTAGCATAAACCACCCTTGGCCATGATACATTACCCTTTTTCATATATTGTTGTATTTGCTTTGTTAAAATTTTCTTTAGAATTATTTGCATCTATATTCATGATAGATATCGGACTTCAGTTTCCTCTTCTTATAATTTCTGTGTCAGGTTTTGCTATTAGGGCAATACCTGTCTCCTAAAATAATCTTTCCTCTTCAGTTTCCTGGAATAGTTTATATAGAACTGATATTATTTCTTTCCTAAATATTTGTTAGAATTTAATACTAGGGGCAGGGCATGCTCACGCCTGTAATCCCAGCACTTTGGGAGGCCGAGGTGGTTGGATCACCTGAGGTCAAGGTTTCAAAACTAGCCTGGCCAACATAGTGAAACTCTGTCTCTACTACAAAATACAAAAATTAACCAGGCATGGTGGCAGGTGCCTGTAATCCCAGCTACCAGGGAGGCTGAGGCAGAAGAATCACTTGAACCCAGTAGGCAGAGCTTGCAGTGAGCCAAGAATACTCCACTACACTCCAGCCTGGGAGACACAGCAGGACTCCATCTCAAAAAAAATTTTAATAGTAAGGCCATATATACCTGGATTTGTCTTTGTGGGAAGGTTCTTAACCACCAATTCAATCTCTAAAACTTGATATAGGGTTAATACAGTTACCTACTTCTTAAATTAGCTTTAGTAGTTTATATCTTCCAAGGAATTTATCTATTTCATTCATTTTGTTAAATTTATGGGCATAAAGTTGTTCACAATATTCCCATATTACCTTTAAAATATAGTTACGCCTTATTTAAGATATAAGTATGTCTTATATGAAGATATATATTTCGTATTTGATATCATTTTTTATCCTGATCATTCTGGCCAGCTGCTTCTCAATTTATTGATCTTCCCAAAGAAGATCAGTTGGTTTTATTGATTTTTCTCTATTGTTTTTCTGTTTTTCATTTCATTAATTTCTCTCTGATCTTTATTATTTTTTTTCTGCTTACTTTGTGTTAAATTTGTTCTCTTCATTTTAGTCTCTTAAAGTGAATTTAGAGAACTTTCTTTTTCTCTAATGAGTGCTATAAATATTTCCCTTTTTAACAGTATCCCACAAAATTTTGATATGTTGTGTTTTTATTTTCACTCAATTCAATATAATTTCTAACTTCTCTTTAACTCCTTTCTCCATGCACGAGTTACTCAGCATGTGCTGGTTTCAAAAAACCTGGGGATTTCCCAGAGTTCCTTCTGTTGTCAAGTTCCAGTTTAATTCCACTGGGACCAAATAACTTACTTTACAGGACCTGAATCCTTCTGAAATTACTGAGACTGGTTTTTTGGCCCAGAAAATAATTTATTTTACCAAGTAAAATTTGGGTAAATGTTCTGGGTGCACTCAGAAAGAATGTGTATTCTGTTGTTGGGTGGTGGACTCTGTAAGCTTCAGTTAGGTCAAACTGGTTGGTGACACTGTTCAGGTCTTTTGTATACTTTCTGTCTACTCTCTATATCAATCGTTGTAAGCAGTGTATTGACATTCAGCCATTATTCTGGATTTGACTATTTCTCCTTGCAGTTATTTCAGGTTTGGGCTTTCTTTTTGCACTTACACTAGTGTTTTTATTTTTGTTTTGTTGTTTTACTCCCTGTCTTTGCACTTGAATTATTTCTGACCAAAAAATACACCGTCACCCTTATCTTTGTGCCTCTGTAAGTAATCTGTCTTGTTTTGCCCTCTGGATGCCTTTAAGTTTTATATCACTGAGCTTGAACACTTGATTATGACGTGCCATAGAGTAGCTTTCTTCGTGTCTCTTCTGCTTGATGTTCATCGAGTTTGTGATTTTCATGAAATGTGGAAAAATTTTAAGCCACTATCTGCAAATATTTTTTCTGTCTCTCCATCTCTCCCATTCCTTTAGGGACTTCATCTACACATATATTAAATTCCTTGGACTTGTTCCAGAGATTACTAATGCTGTTCTCTTTTCTTTTTTTTTTTTTTTTTTCATTATTTTTTTCTCCATGTGTTTAATTCTGGACAGTTTCTGTTGCCATGTCACCATGTTCACTAACCTTTTTTGTGTATGGGCAGTGTCTAATCTGCTGTGGATTTCACCCCATGAATTTAAATCTCAAATATCACAGAGTTCTACCTCTAGAGTTTTGATTTGGGTCTTTTTTTGTCTTCCGTGTTTCTATTTAATTTTTTAAACATGTCCTTCTCTGTCACTTCTAACATTTTTGACAGTTCTAAATTAATTCCAACTGATACATGTTTCTCCTCGTTTTAGGTTGTATTTTCATGCTTCTTTGCAACTTGTTTGGGCTTGATATTATGGCATTCTAATAAATACCGTTGACCTTTTTTCTGGGATGCAGTTAAGTTACTTGAAAACAGTGTGATCCCTCTATGTCTTATTTTTAAGATTTGTTAGCTGGGACTAGAGCCATGTTTAGTCTATAATTAATTATTCCCCACTCCTGAGGCACGAGCCTTCTGAGTGCTCTACCCAATGTCTTATAAACTATGAGGCTGTCTACTCTGGCTGGTGGAAGTTGGCACTATTCTCAGCCATGACTGAGCACCAGGTACTGGTCCTTCTAATCCTTATGGGCAGCTCTTAAAATAATTTCTAACTGCTGAATTCTGTTCCCTGGAATGGGTCATTGAGTGAACACTGAACCTTATGGGACCTTGCCTTATTAATGAGTATGGATGGTAAAGTATCAAATCATAGAACCTACAAAGAAATCAAGCATAATTTTTGCCTTCTTACTTGAAAACTCATGAAATTAGTATTTCAAACTGACAGTTTTCATTCTCCTTGCTAAAAATCGATGCAACTCTAAATAACAGTGGAAGTGTTGAGTGGTCTTTTTGTTTACTTAAAATCCATCCTTTCATTGTTTTACTATATTGAAATGCAAGGTAGATGTATTCAGTAAAATCAATAACTGTGGCCGGACACTGTGGCTCACGCCTGTAAACCTAGCACTTTGGGAGGCCGCCGTGGGCAGATCACAAGGTCAAGTGTTCGAGACCAGCCTGGTCAATATGGTGAAACCCTGTCTCTACTAAATGTAAAAAAAAAAAAAATTAGCCAAGCATGGTGGTACATGCCTGTAATCCAAGCTACACGGGAGGCTGAGGTAAGAGAATTGCTTGAACCCAGGAGGCAGAGGTTGCAGTGAGCTGAGATCGTGCCACTGCACTCCAGCCTGGGCGATAGAGCAAGACTCTGTCTCAAAAAAAAAAAAAAAAAAAAAAATCAATATCTGTGTTATTAAATTGAAATGACTATAAGCAATTCATGAGTGGGCATAGAAGGGGAGGTGGAATTAAGCTATACAGACTCGATTACTCTTGACAGACATCCCATGCTCTGGACCTGACAGCTACCATCACATCCATAAATCTAGAAGAAGATAAACCCTCAAGACGCTGTTTTCTTTGGCCAGTTTAAAGAAAATCAGTATATATTTTGATCACAGCTAAACAGTTCCTTTAAATAGGCCCCTGGTGATGGTGCACCAAAATCTCAGAAATGACCACTAAAGAAATTATTCATGTAACTAAAAACCACCTGTCCCCCAAAAAACTACTGAAATAAAATTTCAAAAAATTAAACAGGCCCCTGATGTGAACAGCAATGCTTTCCATAGAATAGCCAACTAAGAGAAGAATAACCAAGCCTATCCTTTCAATTACAATTTTGTTTTAGCTAAAATACAACACTTTGTTTAAATAGTTTTTTTATTTTGTTTTTTGTTTTTTTTTTTTTTTTGAGACGGAGTCTCGCTCTGTCGCCCAGGCTGGAGTGCAGTGGCTGGATCTCAGCTCACTGCAAGCTCCGCCTCCCGGGTTCACGCCATTCTCCTGCCTCAGCCTCCCGAGTAGCTGGGACTACAGGCGCCCGCCACCTCGCCCGGCTAGTTTTTTGTATTTTTTAGTAGAGACGGGGTTTCACCGTGTTAGCCAGGATGGTCTCGATCTCCTGACCTCGTGATCCGCCCATCTCGGCCTCCCAAAATGCTGGGATTACAGGCTTGAGCCACTGCGCCCGGCCTGTTTAAATAGTTTTTAAAATGAAATAAGTAATTAGAGCAAGATATAAGGATACTGTGAAAGAAAAATAAATCTTAGGGCCCCCAAATCACTAAGCTAAAGGGAAAAGTCAAGCTGGGAACTGCTCAGGGCCAACCTGCCTCCCATTCTACTCAAAGTCTTCCCTCTGCTCACTGAGATAAATGCATATCTGATTGCCTCCTTTGGAAAGACTAATCAGAAACTCAAGAGGACGCAACCCTTTGTCTCTCACCTACCAGTGACCACGAAGTCCCCTCCCTGCTTGGGTTGTCCTGCCTTTCCAGAAGGAACCAATGTACATCTTACCTGTATTAATTGATGTCTCATGTCTCCCTAAAATAAGTAAAACCAGGCTGTGCCTGGACTAACTTGGGCACATGTCATGAAGACCTCCTGAGGCTGTGTCATGGGCACGTGTCCTCAACCTTGACAAAATAAACTTTCTAAATTAACTGAGACCTGTCTCAGATTTTCAGGTTCACAATACAAAGCAATAGAGCAAGATACACAGTAAAATTCAATGCTTTGTTCTCTACTGCAGTGCTTCTTATCTTAAACACACACATCAATCACCCAGAGCTCTTAAAAATGCAGACTCATGCCGGGCAGGTGGCTCACGCCTATAATCCCAGCACTTTGGGAGGCCCAGGCAGGGGGATCACTTGAGGCCAGGAGTTCGAGACCAGCCTGGCCAACATGGTGAAACCCCATCTCTACTAGAAATACAAAAATTAGCCCGGCATGGTAGCATGTGCCTGTAGTCCCAGCTACTCAGGAGGCTGAGGCGGGAAAATCACTTTGGAGGTTGTAGTGAGCCGAGATCACACCACTGCACTTCAGCCTGGGCGACAGAGCAAGACTCTGTCTAAAAAACATAAAATAAAATTAAAAAATTGCAGATTCAGATTTAGATTCAGTGTAATTAGGATGGAGCTGGGATTCTGCACTCCAAAAAGCTCCAGGTGATTCTGACGCTGCTAGTCCACGGACCATACTTTTAGTAGCAAAGACCTAGGGTGTTTTTAATAAGTCAGAGTCCACGACGTCCATGCCAGAGATTCATATTCAATAAAACTGAGATCAGACCCAGAAATCTGGACTTTTAACAAACCCTTCAGGTGATTCTGACACAGGCAGTTCATGAGCCACGATTTAAGAAATACCATTGAAGCTCCGTTACTGTGGACTTCCCTGGGTTATACTAAACCACTTCTTTCAAATTCGACTAAATTTCACCATAGAAAAATATGTAACATTCCTCAAACTTAGTTTGGGAACACTAAGAGTTAATCGGTGTGCCACACATCAGACCAACCAACAAATGCAAATTCTGTGGTCAAGTGAGTGAGAAATATTGGCTACTTTATCCCACTCTTGATATTTCATAATATACATAATCTCTCTATGCCAATTTTTTTCCAAACATATATGAACATGTAATCTTCTTCTTCCCTTCTTTAAAGGATAGCTATTAACAGCCTGCAAGCTATAGCCAATAATTTGGAGAATTCTATGCTCAAAGGTATAAACAAACTGATATGTCAGCAGTGCCACATGGTGTCTAAGACCCCAGATCCCTTTGATTTTACGAAAGGCTTCAGATTCCTTTGTTTTTCTGTTCAATACCCTCGCTTTTTAATATCTTCATTCGTAACTGTCTCTTACCTTTAGAAAAAGAACTGTCTTCGATCCAAGAAGATTGGCAGAAATCAGAACAGAAGAAAAAGGAATGCAAAAATCTTGGTTAAATGCTAAAATGTACTTTTTCCAATCAAAAATAATTTTACCCTGTCAAAGCCAAAACCCTCCTTGAAACACGCATAAAATACTTGTTTACCTCTTAAATGTTAAATTCCTACTTCTCTTGTGACCAAAATAAAGTCATTTTAAAGATTTCATGTCACTCTTCCCATTTAAATCCAACTTTCCAAGATAATAATGCTTAAAAAATGTATATATTTCAGCAGAGTTCGAGGTTTCATTTTCGTTTCTTTTTTATGGCCCAACATGAGAACCCAGTGGTGTGGGGGAGGGAGAGGAAAAATGGGAAAAAATTCTCACAATCTCTCACATTTACAGATTAACTGTTCCCATCGCTCCCTTGGTCTCTGTGGTTGTTGTCATTTTGTTTTGTTTTGTTTTGTCTTTTGGGATTTTTTTGAGACAGAATCTCACTCTGTCACCCAAGCTGGAGTGCAGTGGTACGATCTTCTCTCACTACAACCTCTGCCTCCCGGGTTCAAGTGATTCTCCTGCCTCAGCCTCCCGAGTAGCTGGGATTACAAGTGTGCGCCACCACACCCCGGCTAACTTTGTATTTTTAGTAGAGATGGGGTTTTGCCATGTTGGCCAGGCTGGTCTTGAATTCCTGACCTCAAGTGAGCCACCCTCCTCAGCCTCCAAAAGTGCTGGGATTACAGGCATGAGCCATCATACCTGGCCCCATCACTCCCTTGGAACAAGGTTTAAAAACAAACGAGTAGAGACACACGGTGATTCCCCTCCATTCCCATGAAGCCCAGCCTCCCATGCACTTTGTAGTTCCCGGGGACCTGACCTGGACCCATTCTCTCCCAGCACTTCCTGCACTTGCCCTGAACCAAGCACCTGGAAACCCAGGTGTCTGAGGATTACACACCCTCAGAAAGACACAAGAGAATCTGAAAGGCAGGTCTTGTCTGTCATCAGAAGCATTTCAAAAATCAACATACATCTCCCAACCTCTTTTTCAAGGACCCTCCTAAAGCCATCTGTGTGTGGGAGCCGTGCTGCTATGGGTTTCACATGATTGGCTCTGGTGAACCCTCTCCCAGCAGTTACCCTGGATGTAGGAATTGTGCAAGGTGTCAGAATCAAAATGGAGCCACTAGCCAAGGAAAGTGGATCATGAGGTCAGGAGATGGAGAACACCCTGGCTAACACAGTGAAACCCTGTCTCTACTAAAAATACAAAAAAATTAGCTGGGCATGGCGGTGTGTGCCTGTAGTCCCAGCTACTTGAGAGGCTACAGACAGGAGAAGCACTTGAACCCGGGACAGTGGAGGTTGCAGTGAGCCAAGATCATGCCACTGCACTCCAGCCTGGGCAACAAGGGTGAGACTCTGTTTAAAAAAAAAAAAAAAAGAAGAAGAAGAAGAAGAAATAGAAAAAAAAGGAAAAGAAATGAAAAAATTTAAGAAATAAAGCCGGGAAAGGCCAGGAAGAGAGCATTCTGATGTACAAATGCCTGATAACAAAAACTATCACAAAAGACTCCTCAAAAAACACAACCTTGCACAAAGGCCATTGCAACTTTACACCAACAAACACTTCTGTGAAGACACCTGCCTAGTAACTGCCTGTCCAACCTCAAGCCAGTGTTACCCTTGTTTATTGATCCTTAAAACACATAATCCTCCTTGTTTTTCCTTTAAAAGCCTTAGTCTTCTTTGACCTCCCTGAATAGTAGTTTATTATGGCATGCATAGTCCCATGGCAATGCCATATTCCAAAATAAATATTTTCTTTTAGAAAGCCTCTCTCTGTTCTTTTGGTAGATGCTATTTTCATTACCTCCATTTTAAAGCTAAGAAAACGAAGGCTCAAATGGGCTTATTGACTTTTTCAGTGTCAAGTATAAGAGATGGCGTTTGGATCCATATTGATCTGACAACTTCAGGGTCTTGGCCTCTTTGCTCTACGTCTCCACACCCTCCCCCTAGAGCACAGACCTTCTGATTACCGATGTCTCCTGAATGTCCCTGCTCAAGTCAACCACAGCTTTGTGCCTGTGGGGTCAGGATATGACTGCTCTGGGGCTCCAGGCTCGTGTGTCACCAAAGATCTGGAGAAATTCACGGTATCTCTATGGCTCTTATCCTGACCTTATTATCTGGGAGTCACAGCTCTTAGTGAGTATGGAAAAACTGTATAACTCTTATGGGAGGTAGAATAATGGCCTCCAAAAAGATACCCACAGCTTAATCTCCAGAATCTGTGAATATGTTACCTTATGTGGCAAAATGGACTTTGCAGATTAAAAGACATAGATCTTGAAAGAAGGAGATTACCTGGGATTATACAAGTGAGCTCAATCTAATTGCATGAGTTCTTAAAAGCAGAGAGCACCTTTCTCAGCTGGCTCTGAGAAAAGTCAAAGAAATGAAACATGAGAAAGATTCAACCAGCCATCACTGGCTTTGAAGATGGAGGCAGGAGGTTACAAGCCAAGGACTACAATGGCTTCTCCAGGCTGAGAACAACCTCTGGTTTACAGCCAGCAATAAAACAGGCAGCTCAGTCCTACAACCACAAGGAAGTGATTTCTGCCAACAACACATATAAGCAAGGACACAGATTCCCCTCTCTAGCCTCCAGTAAGGAAGTTCTGCAAACACCTTGATTTCAACCCAATAAGACCCATGCCAGATGTCTGGCCTACATAACTATAAAATAATAAATTTTTTGTTGGCATAAGTCACTAAATGTGTGGTAGTTTGACACAGCAGCAATAGAAAACTAACACATATTTTGGTTCCTAGAAGCGACGTGCTGCTGTAACAAATATCTAAAAACGTGGAATTGGCTTTGGAATTGGGCAACAGGTAAAGACTAAAAGAATTTTGAGGAGCATGACAGCAGAAGCTGAGATCACCTTGAACAGATTGTTAACATATACATGAACATTAAAGATGCTGCTGGTGAGGGCTCAGAAGGAAGTAAGATTATAGAAAAGCCTAAACTGCCTTAGGGAATACCTAAATCAACACGAACAGGCAGAAAGCAGAAGCACGAGAAACATGGACAATAAGGATGCTTCCAGTGAGTACTCAAAAGGAAGTGGGAAACCTGTTATTTAAAACCGGGGAGAAGATGACCCTTGTTATGCAGTGACAGAAAGCTTAGCAGAGTGTGTTCTGCAGCTTTGTGGAAGGAAAAACATGTAAGCAATTTAAACCCAGCCCAATTTTCCGGCAAGCCAGATGCCCATAGAATGGAAGCTTGAGAAACCTACATTTGCACAGTACAGGTACAGATGCACCTGCTGTCTGCTGACCAACTCCTCCCTTCCTTACCCCTCCCTAATTCATCTTTTCCCACACATATTACAATGAGATGTTACATCCCTCATTCGACCACCTGCTCCCTGTTGACCAATTCCTCTTCCTTGTTCCATTTCCCTTCTCTGCTATATAAACTCCTAACATTAGTGGGAGTTGGAGGCGAATTTGAGCCTTGCCTCCCATCTATGCAGCTGACATCACCTGTAACAAACCCTTCGTCCCTGAAAATACTCGTTGTCTCCGTGATTGGCTTTCTGTGTGGTGTGCAAGACCTAGACAGGGCCAGGAGTGCTGGCTCACGCCTGTAATCCCAGCTCTTTGGGAGGCCGAGGCAGACAGATCACCTGAGGTCAGGAGTTCAAGACCAGCCTGACCAACCACGGTGAAACCCCATCTCTACTAAAAATGCAAAAATTAGCCAGGTGTGGTGGCAGGCACCTGTAATCCCAGCTACTTGACGGGCTGAGGCAGAATTACTTGAACCCAGGAGGCAGAGTTTGCCGTAGGTCAAGATAATGCTACTGCACTCCAGTTTGGGAGATACAGCAAGACTCCATCTCAATCAATCAATCAATCAATCAATAGACCTAGACAGGAGATTTCCAAGCAAAGTGCTGAAATAGCAGCCTCGTGTTTTCATGATACCTATAGGAAAAATATGAGAGGAGAGAAATAAATTGAGGTAAGAACTGTTAAATAAAAAAGAAACAAAACAGAACAAAACATAATTTGATAATTTGGGAACTTCTCAGCCTACCTGGCAGGCAAAAAATACTAAAACTAAGAGATTCCCTATCAGGAAAGACGGTTAGAGAAAAATTTCAGAGTGTGGCTGTACAACCTTTCACTAATTTATCAGAAAGACCAAAACTTCAGAGTATCCAGTCAACAAAAAGGCTCTTTGAAGTGTCAAAGGGTGTGACGGTTAGAGTAGGCCCGTCTTCAGCCATCTCAGAAGTAGCCCAAATTAGATATTAATCTCAGAAATGTCTGTGGACAAATCTTTGGTCAAATATGGTGAAACCTGGTGACATACATAAGAGATGCACAAAGTTCTTGAGGATGTTATACCAGCAGAAACGCTGTCACTTGGCCTGATAGGGAAACAGAAAATACAAAATGAAAGGAGACTCTTGGCTTCCCAAATTCTACAATCAAGAAACAGACTGAAACAAATCAGTTGCAAAACACATGCTACCTTTCATTAAAAAAGGAAGCATGACCCAGAGGGGAGAGCTGTGAGCCCAGAAGTTAGAGCTGTAAAACAGAGGATTATTCCTAGGGCTGGAAACTGTAGGGAATTTTCCCAGCTGGATTTGTAAATTTCTTGGGACTAGGGACTGTTTTTCACCTCGCGTTTTCTTCCACTTGGAATCAGAATGCCTATCACTTTTATTTTGTGCCTATCCCACCCACTATTACATTTTAGAACCTGGTAACTTGTGTCTTGAGTTTCACAGACTTACAATTGGAAAGGAACTGGGCCCCAGGATGGACCATTGTCCCACCCACTTCCATACCAAATGTGGATACTGTAGACGAGCTGATGATACTCAGGTGAGATTTTGGAGTTGATGAGCTGTTCATTACAGCAGACACTGGCCACACGCAGCTACTGAGCACTTGAAATGTGGCTACTGTGACTAAAGAACTAGATGTTTAATTTTAGTTAATTTTAGTTAATTTTTTCAAATATAAGTAGCTGCACGTGTCTATCAGCTACTCTTTTGGTCAATGCACCTCTATAAAATTTTTTGTCTCTCCCCAGTAGGATGTAAGCCCCATGAGGAGAGTTATTTTTATCTGTTTTCTTCATTGTGATTTCCTAGGCATGCAGAACTGGCTCACAGCAAGCCTTTGGTAAATATTTTCTGAATGAATGGATGACTCTCTATTCCTCTATTCTGAAAACTGATCATTTTATATGCCCACCCGTTCTTGTGTTTAATAAATTCCCTACTATGTGTGTGATAGTTAATGTTAGGTGTCAACTTGATTGGATTGCCTAAGATAACTCAGGATTCTTAGATCTAAGGATGCCTACATAGCTGGTGAAGTATTGTTTCTGGGTGTGTCTGTGAGGGTGTTGCCAGGGAAGTTAACACATAAGTCAGTGGACTGGGAACGGAAGATCCACCCTCAATGTGAGTGGGCACCATCTAATCGGATGCCAGCATACTAGAACAAAGCAGGTGGAAGAAGCTGGGATAAGCTGGCTTGCTGAGTCATGTGGCTTTCATCTTTCTCCTGTGCTGGATGCTTCCAGCCCTTATACATCAGATACTACAGGTTCTTCGACCTTTTGACTCTTAGACTTACACCAGTGGTTTGCTGGGGGCTCTTGAGCCTTCCACCACAGACTGAAGGCTGCAATGTTGGCTTCCCTACTTTTGAGGCATCTGGACTCGGACTGAGCCACTATTGGCTTCCTTCTTCCATAGCTTGAAGACAGCCTATTGGGGGACTTCACTTTCTGATCCTATGAGTCAATTCTCCTTAATAAACTCCCTTTCATGTATACATATATCCTATTATTTCTGTCCCTCTGGAGAACTCTAATACAGTACATGACTTGGTAGATGAAAAACCCCAACACCCACCACTGAAGCTGAAATTACCCAATTTCCCCTTTCCCGGCCACGCTTGCAGCTATGACACAGGCACCTGACTAGGCTCAGTCAGTCAGACACACCCACGCCAGATTGTGAATTGACAGCTGGTGCACAAAGCAGCAGGGACTGGCAGTTGGCAGCAGCAGATGTGGCCAGTCCCCATGGCAACCACATCCTCCCAGACTTGGCTCAGTGGTGTGATTTGGGGACACTGACCCTGGCAACACAGCCTCCGATTGTGTGGGCTTCTCATCACCATCTCAGCAATTTCTGCTCTCCTTAAATTACCCTTAGTCACTTTCTGTTGCTTGCACCTTAGAATTCTGACCAACACCCCTGCCCACTTCTCTTTGGGAGAAAGTCATCCAGCTCCATATCAAAGCCACACCGTAAACCAAATCCAACCTACCAACGGTACAGGCCACATCACACTCAGGGAGCCAGTCACTTTGGTGGCTTCAGAATTTCCTCAGTAACCTTGAAACACACTCCACATGGTCGTTTTACAAGACTGATTAATCTAATTGATTCCCAGAATGAGGATGTTTGAGAACCCAGTTATTTTAAAATCAATCTTCATCAGGAGTTGATAATATCTCATCCATGCTGAGATGTCTACTGGGATCCAGGAGGGATTTCAGCCAAGCCTCTGTTTGAAGTCATCATGGAGTCTGCTCAGACTTTAAATGTTCCTTGCCTCTCTGTAACACACAGAAGCACTCATACTACCATCAGAAAAAAATGTGTGTTCAAGCCAGAAACCCCTCTCAGTGTACCTGTAGCTCATCGCCCCTTCCCCAGTGATGAAATTACCCACACTGAAGGATAAATCTTATCTCTGCCATCAAGGATATTTATAGGGGGCACATTTCCTTTTGAAACTAGCCCAGCACATATCATAAGCCCTATTAAAACGTGACGCTTGTTCCTCAAAGCATTAGAGTTCAATTTCTGCAATTTCACTTGTATGAATTGCCTTTGTGCACAAACTCATAAAGTCCCCAGCCCCTAGCCTGCATAAAGAGTATTTACAGGCCGGGTGCGGTGGCTCATGCCTGTAATCCCAGCACTTTGGGAGGCCGAGGCGGGCAGATTACGAGGTCAGGAGATCAAGACCATCCTGGCAAACACGGTGAAACCCCGTATCTACTAAAAATACAAAAAAATTAGCCGGGCGTGGTGGTGGGCACCTGTAGTCCCAGCTTCTCCGGAGGCTGAGGCGGGAGAATGGCCTGAACCCGGAGGGCGGCGGAGATTGCAGTGAGCCAAGATTGCGCCACTGCACTCCAGCCTGGGCGACAGAACGAGACTCCATTTCAAAAAAAAAAGAGTATTTACAAACCTAAATAGGTTCTTACCCTCTTCTTTGATGCCTTCTCCCACCTGTTATGACGGATAACTTCTCTTGCCCTAATTTCCTCTGCTTCACTTTTACAGGCAAAACAAGAAAAATTCTGAAGCTAATATATCTGAAGCTTCCTCCAATGTATTCTCATATACCTCATTGCAATGCTTTTGAAAATTAGGGGGATATAATTTATTTTATGTGCTTTAGCCCCCTCGGCATTACTATAAAGATTTAGGAAGCATTTTAAAATCACTAATGTGAGATCTCCACCGTAGGCCATCTCTATCAGGGTCTCCAGGCAGAAAGGGAAGGAGAACAGTCTGTTGAGAAGCTTGGAATACACTGCACAGACTTCACAACTCTGCCCACAGCTATGCTTGCCTGCCCCACAACCCACCACCCCAGTTCACCCCGATCCAGGAGGGGCAGGATGAACGAAGATTCCTGGGTGAAGCCACTTTTGATAAAGCACTGATCTCAGGCCTGGGTATGAGCCAGCAACCTCAGAGCGCAGCATTGAAAAACGTGGTCAACTGCTAGAATCTTAAGCAAAGAACCTCTGTCTTTGCCACAATTCATGTATTCATCCATTCACCTAATAACTCAGCGCTGTTCTCTGCGCTGTACTTTACAGATTTAGAGACTAACCTAAATGATATGACACTCTCCATTCTCTAAAACCCTGCCCCTTAAACTTTAATATGCATCTGACTCACCAGGGGATCTTGTGAAATGCAGGTTCTGATCAGTGAGTCTGGGTCAGGGCCTGAGATTCTTCATCTCTAAGAAACTTCACGTGGTAGTGATGCGGTATTCTACACATTGAGCCAGAAAGCCCAGATGAGCTTATTATCTAGAACAATGGTCTCAAGTGAGGGCGATTTTGCTCCCCAGAAATGTTTGGCGAAGTCTAGTTGTCACAACTAGAGGAAGAAGGTGTTACTGGAAGATAATGGATAGAGGCCCTGGGTGCTGCTCAACATCCTACAAGGCACAAGACAACCCCACCCATGACCAAGAATTTTCTACACCACCCCCGCTGCCACGTCAACAGTGTTGAGGTTGGGAAGCCCTGATCAAGAAGAACTTGACCAGCCAGGCACGGTGGCTAATGCCTGTAATCCCACCACTTTGGGAGGCCGAGATGGACAGTCACTTGAGGTCAGGAGTTCAAGATCAGCCTGGCCAACAAGGTGAAACTCCATCTCTGCTAAAAATACAAAAATTAGCCAGGAATTGTGGTGGGTGCTCCTCAAGAGGCTGAGGCAGGAGATGCTTGAACTCAGGAGGCAGAGGTTGCACTGAGCTATAATCGCGCCATTGCACTTCAGCCTCTGTGACAGAGCAAGACTCCATCTCAAAAAAATTAAAAAATAAACAGAAATTTCAGAAAAAAAAAAAAAAAAAGAAAGAAGAAGAAGAACTTCCTGACATGTCATGTCCCTGTGACCTATCTACCTCCACCACTGGAAATGAGACTTAACAGAAGCTAAACACTTAATGGGCTCTTACTATGTGCCAGGCACTGCTTTGAGTACCTTAAACACATTGATGCACTTAATTCTCATGGCAATGCTTTAAGTCACGGGGTATTGCTAATCCTATTACACAGATGGGAAAACTGAGACTCGCAGACGTTAAGACACAGTCCCAAGGTCCCCCAGTCAGGATGTAGCAGAGCCAAGGCTCAAACACATTTTTTCAACAAAGTCCCTCATTATTGCCCCACGCTAAAAGGTACTTAACAAATAAAAAGTGAACTTAAAGAAAGAAGCTAGTTCTGTCACCCCCATTTCTGAGCCTTTGTGAGTTAACAATATGGACAAATGGTAATCAAAATTGGCCATGGAATCCCAGCCTCAATTTTCCAGGATTTAACAATGTGAAGTGCCCCTGTCTGCTGCAAGATACATGCTCCTTCCCACCTCCGTCCCTTTGCTGGAGCCACAGCCCACCCCAGAAAGCCTGTGGTGGGCTGATGAACAGCTCCTCTGAGCATGCTCTGGCTCAAATCCTCCTCTGAGCACACCCTAAAGTACTCCTCCCACCTTCCCGGACCACCTGGACTGGAAGCCAAGGTGGGTGGATCACTTGAGGTCAGGAGTTCGAGAACACCATGGCTAACATGGTGAAACCCCATTCCTACTAAAAATATAAAAAATTAGCCAGGCATGGTGGCACACGCCTGTAATCCCAGCTACTTGGGAGGCTGAGGCAGGAGAATGGCTTAAATTCGGGAGGTGGAGATTGCAGTGAGCCGAAATTGCACCATTGCACTCCAGCTTGAGTAACAAGAGCAAAACTCCGTTTCAAAAAAAAAAAAATACAAAAATGAGCCAAGCATGGTGGTGCATGCCTGTAGTCCCAGCTACTTGGGAGGCTGAGACAGGAGAATTGCTTGAACCTAGGACGCAGAGGTTTCAGTGAGCTGAGATCGTACCACTGCACTCCAGCCTGGGCAACAAATGGAGACCTTGTCTCAAATAAAAATAAAAATAACACACTGGCTATACTGGATTGGAGTCCACCTCCTCCAGCATGATATCATCTTAACTAATTATATCAGAACAATCCAATTTTCTCACATTCTAAGACAGCTGCTGTTTTAAGACTTCAACATATGAATTTGGGGGGGACAAAATTCAACCCACAACAAAGTCACATACCCTCAGGCAGGTAAATAATGATCATTCCCATTTTATAGATGGGGCAAGTAAGACCGAGAAAGGTTAAGTAATTTGCACACAGTTGCACAGCCTGAGAGTCCTCTATTAATGTGACTTGTGCTAAGGAGGAAGATCTTATCAGCACTGATGAGAGAGAAAGCAGGTCTTGGCACAAGCAAGAGGTCCAAGAAGGGAGAGAGCCAGTGGTTACTCCACTGCATGCAACTAGATGAGAACCAGGTTTGTGAGTAACAGGAAATTACAGAATTGGTGGCCACGCACAGTGGCTCACGCCTGTAGTCCCAGCACTTTGGGAGGCCAAGGCAGGGGGATCATTTGAGGTCAGGAGTTTAAGACCAGCTTGACCAACATGGTGAAACCCCATCTCTACTAAAAATTCAAAAATTAGCCAAGTATGGTGATGCACACCTAGAGTCCCAGCTACTCAGGAAGCTGAGGCAGGAGAATTGCTTGCAACCTGGGAGGTGGCGGTTACTGTGAGCCAGGATTGCACCACTGCACTCCAGCCTGGGCGACACAGCGAGACTCAATCAAAAGAAGAAGGGAAGGGAAGGGGAGGGGAGGGGAGGGGAGGAAGAAGGGAAGGGAGGAGTGGGTGAGGGGAAGAGAGGGGAGGGGAGGGGAGGAGAGAATTGGGGAAGGGGCAAGAAGAAGCCAAAAAAAAAGAAAGATCTGTGGGGGGAATATGCAGGACCACAGATGACTTTGACCTATAATGCCATTGTCCCCTTTAGGCCGTAAGAGCCACGTAGGCAATAATGTGGTCTGCTCTATGTTCAGATGTAGCCCCAGTGCCAAGCACAGAGTTAACACAACGTAAGCGTGCAATACATAGTCCTAAGATGAATGGTGTGCCTTTAAAAATGGGTATTTCAAACCTAGATCTACTGAGTCACAATCTCTAGAGTAGAGGCCAGAAATCTGCAGGTCCTACACTCCCCCACGGAAAACTGGAAGGCATCGTAGCTTCAGCGCCTGATAAGAAGAACGCCTCTCTGGATCATCGTCAAGGAAGCTCACGGAATGTCTCGAGCTGGGGAACCTTAGGACCCAGAAGTACAGCCTTGGGCATATAGACAGTATTTAGACACTCTGAAATCATGAATTATTTAATCAGAGAAATAGGTCCTCCAGGACATCTAAATCCATGCAGTAAATAGGTGTTTGGATGTTCAGCACCCATTAGTGATGTGTAATGACTAGGAGGGTGCTATTAGGTGCTCTAAGGGGGCTATTTAAACATCCTGACAGGCAATTCACACTAATAAAATTTCTGATAAACGCAGAAGTCACTGTCAGTGCTCTCCAGGGAGCCTCCATGCTTTACAATTAAACAGATATCTAATACTTTCTTAGAGTGGCCCACTTTGTTACCTAGGGTATCCAAGACAAAACCCAAAGGTCCACGATGATGGGCTGTCATTTAGGAGGCCTCTCAAAGATCGTCCCTTAGATGCAAGGTACAAGGATTTCAGAAGCGATCCCAAGCTACTTAGAGGGCTTAAATCTCCCTTAGCCCTTTCCTAAGTCTGCGGCTCAAGCACAAGCCCCAAAAAACTATCCTAACCCCTACCCTCCAATGGGAAGACAGGGAGGAGGAAGGGTAATAACGCACATGTTAATTAGAGGCATCACTAGCTGCTGTAACAAACAAGCCCCTACATATTTTGTGGCTCAAACATAGAAAATTACTTCTTGCTCATATAAAAAAACTTCAAAACAGCTGTTCTAGATCACAGAGGCACTGTTTTCATCTTGCTTCCAACTTTCCAATGCCATCCTCAATATGTCACTTCTAAGATTGCCATCCTCACCTGCATTAAGCCAGCAGAAGAGAAACAGCATGGAGGATGCGCTACCAGGGAGGAGTCTAGGGACTCCATTTCCCAGTGTTCCTTGCAGGTAGGTGTCACATGACTGGGTTCTGGCCAATAGATTGTGAGCAGAAGCGTTGGCGTCTAGTTCTGGACCAAAGAAAAGGAAAAAGAGGTGCTGAACAGTGAGCCTGGCTCTCCCACACTCGTACACCTATTTAACCTAACACAGAGCATCACAGGGAACTGAATAACAAAGATGGCAATAGTCATGACAGCAAAATTAATAACGATGATGATAAAAATAATAAGTGGACATTTCTGAGGTCCTCACCCAGCATGTATGCACTCTGATTTGGGGATCATTCTCTCTCCTTTTTTGGGACAAATTGGTTCTAATGGAACTGTCTCCCCTTGAAGCCAGGAGATGGAGTCATGTGACCCACACCCAAACAAAGTACCTCATTGTCTTGCCCATGGCAGCCAGTGGTTCAGAAATGGGCATGTGGTCTAAACTACACTAATCAGAAGTCATGAGCCGCACCCTGGTGCTTTCCAATGCCATTCCCAACATGTGTCTTCTAAGATTGCCATCCTCACCTGCATTAAGCCAGATGGAGAGAAACAGCACAGAGGACGCCGTGTGGGGGAGGAGTCTAGGGACTCCATTTCCCAGTGGTCCTTGCAGGTAGGTGTCCTTGTGCACAAGCAGCTTCCTTGTGGGCAAGCTGTTGGTAAACTGCACATGATCACATGGCTCTGGAACGCCCAGGGCCCATCGCAGGATCTCATACTCAGGACAACGCAGCAGAAATCAAAGAGGAGAAGAAAGCAGCACTCAATCTGGCCAAGCCTCGAGCCTTCATTTCCCACCAGCCTTTCCAATACATCACCACCTAATTCTTTCCGAAGACTGGTGAGAGTTGGGTTTCTGTCATTATTGAAATAGTGCCACTGACACATGGCACCATCCCAAGCGCTGTGCTGAACGCTTCACACTCATTAATCCCTTTAAACCTCCCAGAAATCCCGGGAAGGACCATTGCTGTCATCACTCCCATTTCGCCTAAGAGGAAACCAAGGCTTCGAGAGGCAAGCAAATGTGCCCAAAGTCACACAAACAACCAGCAGTAGATTCCCATGCAAGCAGTCTTCAAAACTCACACTCCTATGCACAATAACACACTTGCTGCCTACAAACACGTTATGGATGCTAGTGTTTGCCAGGCAGTCGGTCACGCACTTTACAGAATGTAAGTGGATGCTGGTTGGGGAAGAGGGGCACAGCAGGGGGGTTAGGTGTTCAAACTCTGCAACGTAACAGACCTGAGCTGGGATGCCAGCCTGTTTCATTGCCTGTGTGTCCTTGGGAAAATTACCTAGCCTCTCTGAGCATCATAAAAGGGAGCGGAAGCCACGCGTGGTGGCTCACACCTATAATCTCAGTATTTTGGGAGGCTGAGGTGGGTGGATCTCTTCAGGCCAGGAGTTCGAGACCAGCCTGATCAACATGGTGAAACCCCATCTCTACTAACAATACAAAAATTAGCCAGATATGGTGGCGCATGCCTTTAATCCCAGGTACTTGGGAGGCTGAAGCATGAGAATCACTTGATGCCGGGAAGCAGAGGTTGCAGTGAGATGAGACTGTGCCATTGCACTCCAGCCTGGGCAGTAGAGTGAGGCTGTGTTTCACATGATAAGAATAATAAAGGGAGTGGAAACAGTTTCTGTTGCTTAGGGTTGCTGTCAGGGCATGAAACATCCTGGAAACCAGGGGAAACTAAAGCTTCCTTCCATAAGGATAACTATGAAGTTAACCCATGAACATCAGGGAAGAGACAAGCAAAATCACTCTCGAGACAGAGGCCTGAGCCGCCAAGGAGGCTGAGAAAATAAAAGAGAGGGGCTGGCAGTGGCTACCCATGCACTGCCTGGGGGTCGACATGTTTCACCTGTGACTGCCCATCCGCCCCTGGGACCACAGACCAGACTATCCCAGCCTTGACACCAGCTGCCCTCTCCCTGCAGCCACGCTCCTAAGTAGCTTCACACGATGATTTGGCTTATAGTGAGGCTTGCCTTCAAGTAAAGAGGCACTAGCCTTGGATGTTCGTATATTACTGTACATTAATATTAAAAAGTTGCCACTTGGTGCATGCAGCAACAGGGCGCTTTGTTAGAGGGAACTGCTGTGTTAAGAGTGTGGACTCTAGGCTGGGCACAGTGGCTCACCCCTGTAATCCCAACACTTTGGGAGGCCAAGGCGGGTGGATCACCTGAGGTCAGGAGTTCAAGATCAGCCTGGCCAACATGGTGAAACCCTGTCTGTACTAAAAGTACAAAAATTAGCAGCGCGTGGTGGTATACACCTGTAATCGCAGCTACTCAGCAGGCTGAGGCAGGAGAATTGCTTTCACCTGAGAGGTGGAAAAATGCAGGGAGCCAAGATCACACCACTGCACTCCAGCCTGGGCGACAGAGCAAGATTTGGTCTCAAAAAAAAAAAAAAAGAAAACCAGTGTAAGCTCTAGAGCCAGCCTATGTGGGTGTGAGTCTGAGCTCTGCCCACCCTGTGTGACCTTGGATAAACCACTCACCTTCTCTGCGTCTGTTTCCCCAACTATAAAATCAGAGTAATAACACAACCCAGCTCACAGAGCTGTTGTGTAAAACAAGAGGGAGGATTCCTATAAAACTCTTAGAAGCACTAAATAAATGTCAGGCGTAATTATTATTCCCCATGTCTTCTCAACAAAGGAACGGTGATCAGACCAAGTTCCTGACCCTGCAAAGATGAAGACTGGACCCTGAGCCACCCTGACAGCTCTGCCTGGGAGCATCACAATCCTCTTTCCGTTTATTCAGTCAACACATCTACTGAGGAGACCTGCGTTAGACACCAGGGGAGCAGTGTTGAGAAAGAAGAAATTGTTTGCCCTAATGAATGTTGAGTTCTGTTGGGGAAGACGGACATTCATCAAATAATCACACAAACAACTTTAAAAGGACAAAGTAGATAAGGTGCTTATTAGAAATGCACCCAGTGGGGTAGGAGGAGAGGGTATGGTGGGGGACTTGTGGGGCTGGGAAGTTACAGAAGGCTCCCCTGAATAAGTAGCACAAGCTTTTAAATCTGAATGATGAATAGGCGCCAGGCGTGGTGGCTCACGCCTCTAATCCCAGCACTGTGGGAGGCCGAGACAGGCAGATCACTTGAGGTCAGGAGTTCGAGACCAGCCTGGCCAACATGGTGAAACTCTGTCTCTACTAAAAACACAAAAATTAGCCAGTCATGGTGGCACGCATCTGTAATCCCGGCTACTCAGAAGGCTGAGGCAGGAGAATTGCTGGAACCCAGGAAGCAGAGGTTGCAGTGACCCAAGATTGCACCACTGCACTCTAGCCTGGGAGACAAAGCGAGACTCTGTCTCGAAAAACAAAAAACAGAAAACAAAAAACAAAAAAACCCACTATTCAACTCAGCAATCCCACTACTGGGTACTACTGGGTATTAACCCAAAGGAATACAAATCATTCTATTATAAAGACACACGCACACATACGTTCACTGCAGCACTACTCACAAATTCAGACATTTTTAAGTGATTTACTGGGCTTGCCCTCCCAAAAGAATTTTAATAGAGGAATCTCTCGAGGGCAATGCTTCACCCAAAAGAATAATGGTTTAATGGGATGGGGAGAAGTTTCAGAGCATGGTTTCCCTCCAGTAACACCCCATGGACATGTGTCCACACTCTCCAGAGATACTCTGGTTTGCACATAGAACACAGATTCTCAGGAAGTCAAAAAGCTCGGCTCTGCTTCAGCTCTAGGGGATCGCCCATCTCACATTTAGTTTTCTTTACATAGGTTCTCCCAGAGTATGTCTTCATTGCATCCTGTGAGGCTGGCGGAAGGAATCTGACACTTTCTCAACCACAAACCCTTTAAATTGCAAACAGCACAGTTGATGAAGTGCTGGTGAATCATCTAGCTTTGACTGAGTGGGATGTTTAAAGACCATTTGTCTTGTCCTGGGCCAAGAGGAGGCAAGGGCTGGGGGAGGATGCGGAGGGGCTCTCAACCTTCCGGTCCGTCCCTGTGCAGCAGAACCAGGATGGATACAACAGCCCCTCCATGCTGCCCCAAGGACACCTGGTCCTCCACGGGCCTCTGCGGCTTGTCTCTCCCTACTTCTAAATCCTCTCCCCACCTTGGAGGCAGTAAGAGGAAATGTGATGAAAAAGAGTATAGACATTTCTCAAAAAATTGAAGACAGAACTACCACTTGAGCCAGCAACTCCACTACTGGGTAGTTTTCCAAAGGAAAGGAAATCAGTGTATCAAGTTTTTGTTTGTTTCTGTTTGTTTGTTTGTAGGTTTTAGACAGGGTCTCACTTTGTCATCCAGGCTGGAGTGCAGCAGCACGATCATGGCTCACTGCAGTCTCAACCACCCTGGGCTCAGGTGATCCTCCTGCTTCAGTCTCCCTTGTAGCTGGGACCAAGGGTACTCACCACCACACCTGGCTAATTTTTGTATTTTTTGTAAAGACAGGGTTTCACCATCTCGTCCAGGCTGGTCTCAAACTCCTAGGCTCAAGTGATCCAACTGCCTCGGCTTCCCAAAGTGCTGGAATTACAGGCATGAGCCACCGTGCCCGGCTAGAAATTGGTACATGGTACATCAAAGGGACACCTGTCCCCTCCCACGTTTTGGTGTTTTGTTTTGTTTCGTTTTTTGAAATGGAGTCTTGCTCTGTCACCCAGGCTGGAGTGCAGTGGCGCGATCTTGGCTCACTACAATCTCCACCTCCCAGGTTCAAGCAATCCTCTTGCTTCAGCCTCCCGAGTAGCTGGGATTACAGGCATGCACCACCACACCCAGCTAAATTATGTACCTTTTTTTTTTTTTTTTGTAATGAGACGGAGTCTCGCTCTGTCGTCCGGGCTGGAGTGCAGTGGCCGGATCTCAGCTCACTGCAAGCTCTGCCTCCCAGGTTTACGCCATTCTCTTGCCTCAGCCTCCCAAGTAGCTGGGACTACAGGCGCCCGCCACCTCGCCCGGCTAGTTTTTTTGTATTTTTTAGTAGAGATGGGATTTCAACATATTGGCCAGGCTGGTCTCGAACTCCTGACCTGGTGATATAACCACCGCAGCCTCCCAAAGTGCTGGGATTACAGGCGTGAGTCACCGTGCCCAGCCCCCATCATGTTTTTTGCAGCACTTTATTCACAATAGCCTAGATACAGAATCAACCTCAGCATCCATCAATGGATGAATGAATATAGAAAATGTGCTATAAATACATGATGGAATGCTATTCAGCCATAAAACAAATGGAATCCTGTCATTTTAGCAGTGGGAAAAGAACTGGACATCATTATGTTCAGTGAAATAAGCCAGGCACAGAAAGACAAACATGACACGTTCTCACTCCTATGTCAAAGCTACAGCAACTCATCTCATGGAGGTGGAGAGCAGAATCATAGATGCCAGAGATGGGGAAGGTTGTGTCAGGGTGAGGGGGAGTGGAGAGATGAGAGACACTGGTTAATGGGTACAAACAGAGAAGGAATAAGATCTCATGTTCCATAGCAGAGTAGAGTGACTATAGTTAAGAATGTACTGTATATCTCAAAATAGATAGAAGAGAGGATTTGAAAGGTTTCCAACACATCGAAATAATAACTGTTTGAGGTAATGGGTATCTTAGATACCCCATCCTGATCACTGTACATCCTATGCATGTAACAAAATATTACATGTACCCCTTAAATATGTGCAAATACTATGTATCAATTAAAAAATGTGGCTTCCTAAATGGATGCTCTGTTTCCTCAATGCTCCCCACGCCTTATGTATGTATGCAACATGCTTTATGCATATCACAACACCGAGATGGGCTCTATTATGAGACCCATTTTACAGATGAACAAACAGAGGCTCAAAGAGGTGCAAGGACTTGTCCATACCCATGCAATAAAAAAGTAGAAGAGTTCAGATTTGAACCTAGATCTTAATTCCTCCGTGGGTTTAACCCTTCAAAATGGAGAGGAGCTGAGCTTACTCCTTAAAAGTGAATGAAGGAGCATGAGCTTACTCCAGAGAGCCTGGCTGCCTCCAGCATGTGGTCACATATTCACTCAAGAAACATTTCCGGAACCCCAGTTGGATCCCAGGTACTAGGAATACAGAGATGAGGAAGTCACAGCCCCTGTGTGTCTTACAGCCTAGTAAGTATTTTCCCTACCCAGCCTCCTCTGTAATCTGACTCCTCCAGGCCATCCCCATGTCCATCCATCCATCTCAACATGTCCTGGGCACTCATGACTTGTCAGGTTCTGGACAAATGCTAGGGATATGAAGAGGAATAAGATGTGAACTTCCCAGGGTGAGAGACATGTTGGAGAAGGACAGCATTGCAGTGCAGTTTGAAATGAGATGCATACCTGGGGGTATTGTGTGAACAGGAGATGATGGTCCCTAACTAAGTCTTGGGCTCAGAAATAACTCCCAGGGAGATCTGTAGCAGACTTGATTGCTTAAAAACCCAGAGGCAAGTTTCTCGTCCATGATGGCACAGCCCCAATTGCCTTCTGCTGTCCACCTGTCCCCTGTGACTCTGGGAAATTCTCATCTGCAGAAGTCAATCATGGTGGCCTCACTCACCAACCAAAGCAATAGGTTTACAGATAGGTTCACTGACAGGTTCAGGTCAATGAGACATTGGGGAGACGGGGGATACAAAAAGAGATATGTGCCAGAGGCTTTTAAGAAATGATTTGGGATCCTAAAATCAGCTGTAAAAGGCTGGAATGATCTTTTTTCCTTTTTTATTTCCCCAGCAAAAGTTGTTGAGTCTGCATGAATTGCATGGACCTGGGGCAAAACTTGTGCAAACTTGAGGGGCCTCCCTTGAGAAAGCACTGGGCATGCCAGCTGGAAAGATAAGGAGTTGGGGAACCTCATGGTGACACTAAACCTCTGTGTCAATCAGCTCTGTGACTCCTCCTCTCAGCGAGGAATGCTTTCAGCTGCAAAGGTTGGAAAGCCAGACTGCAACCACCCAGACAGATAGGGGCTTATTTTTCTCATAAAATAAGAGTTCCAGAGGTTAGGGGCTGGTTCAGTATATTCTTGATCTCTATAATTCTCTATTAACCTAACAGATGTCCCCCAAATCTCCATGGACTTTAATATGCTTTTCTCACTTAAGGGACACACAGGCTGCAGTTGGCTATGGCTCTCCTCATGTAACTTCACTCCAGGACCCAGACTGAAGAAGCAGACCCCACATGGGCAATGCCCATTCTACCCAGAGAGGGAAACTTGATCAAAGAGGCCAAGTCTAAGCACACAACTGCATTTAGACTTCTGTTCAGATAACCACACTGTCATCTCTGCTCACATTCTATCGGACAAAATTACACAACCTAAGTCTGACAATGAAGAGGGGAAGTATGTTCCTCCTACAGATAAGTTCTGCAAGCCATATGGCGAAATGAACATGTACAGTCCCTTTTCAGAAGAGGGAGAAAACAGATGTGATCAAGAATATAGTCTACCATATAGCCTTTCCCTCAACATCACAAGATGGTTTCTGTAGCTCTAGTCATTACATCCCAGTCCTAGCAGAAGGACATAGGAAGGGAGAGAGTTGTGAAAACGTTTTCCCAGAAACCCCAGAGCAGTTTCATTTCCAGTTCATCAGCCAGATGTAGATCACATGGACAGCCAAGTCAGAATGGTGGCTGAGAAGACAGGGGTTGAGTTAGCCATCTAAATGAGTCAGCTGTACCACTCTGCCTCTTGGTTGCTTGTTATGTAAAATAATAAACTTCCTTATTGTTGGACTTCAAGCCATTTCAAGTTAAGATTCCTACCACCTGAAGATGAAAATTTTCTAATGGGTAAGAATTCCAAAATCTTTATTTCAGCCAACAAGATCGTAAGTGAAACAGCCCCACACTCTCCGTTTCCTGTCTTCTCTCGTTCACTCACATCTCTCTCCAGCCACAATAGCTTCTTCCTCTTTCCCCTCTAGGGTTACATGCAAGTAGTTCCCCTCCCTGGAATGCTGCTCCCACGTTCTTTAAATGCTTCCATCACATCCTGTACCTCTGCTTCATCACACATCCTGCATCATGTAGTTATATGTTTATTAGTTTACTCCTTTAATATCCACTTCCAATAGACTGGAATCTCCCTGAGGACAGGAGATGTATCTGCCTTGCTCACCACTATAACTATAGCACTTATTCATCACAGTAAATGGCTTCAAGTAGGGGCTCAATAAAGAATTATTGAATGGGCCAGGCGCGGTGGCTCAAGCCTGTAATCCCAGCACTTTGGGAGGCCGAGACGGGTGGATCACGAGGTCAGGAGATCGAGACCATCCTGGCTAACACGGTGAAACCCCGTCTCTACCAAAAAATACAAAAAACTAGCCGGGCGTGGTGGCGGGTGCCTGTAGTCCCAGCTACTTGGGAGGCTGAGGCAGGAGAATGGCGTGAACCCGGGAGGCGGAGCTTGCAGTGAGCTGAGATCCGGCCATTGCACTCCAGCCTGGGCGGCAGAGTGAGACTCCGTCTCAAAAAAAAAAAAAAAAAAAAAAAGAATTATTGAATGAATGAATGCATTCGTGAATAAATGAGAGAGATGGACCTCTAGCTAAGTTTCAAAGAAAAAACAGGGCACTAAGCTCTCAGGGAACAAGTTGCCCAGGCTGTCTTATCCATAAATAAAAGGTCTAGAGTATTTAACAGCCATTTTTTTCTGAGACACCATCTCGCTCTATCATTCAGTCTGGAGGGCAGGGAGACAATCTTGGTTCACTGCAGCCTCGACCTTCTGGGCTCAAGCAATCTTCTTGCCTCAGCCTCCAGTGTAGCTCAAATGACAGGTATACACCACCACACCTGGATAATGCTTTTTTTATTTTTTGTAGAGACAAGGTCTCCTTTGGTTGCCCAGGCTGATCTCAAACTCCTGGGTTCAAGTGATCCTCCCATCTCAGCCTCCCAGAGCACTGGGATTACAGGCATGAGCCACCGGATCCAGGTCACCCTACTTTAACAAATGAAGTATGGATGAGCATACTTTCTTCCTACCACATTTACCCCCTAATGATAAAAGGGAGCACTTACAGATCCCCCATCTCAGAGAAAGTTAGTCAGAATAGTAAAATTACTGCCCCAGGTCATGAAAAACCACCATGCTAGCATGGGAGCCCAAATATTCTACTTGCGAACTCGCTGGCACTCAAAACTTGCCAATTTCACCACTTTATTAGTTTGCTAGAGTTGCTACCACAAAGTGTCACAGCCTCGGTGGCTTAAACAACAGAAATTTATTTCGTCACAATCCTGGAGGCTTGGAGTTTGAGATCAAGATGTCCACAAGGTTTTCTTTTGGAGCCTCTCTCCGCCTGAAGATGGCTGTCTTCTCCCTGTGCCACAAGGTTCTCCTTCTGTACATTCGTGTTCTCATCTCCTCTTCTTATAGCAGCAGCAGTCAGGTTGGATGAGGGCCACCCACCCACCTTAGTTACCTCTTCAAAGGTCTTATCTCCAAATACAGTCACATTCTGATGTCCCCCAGGTGTTAGAACCTCAACATATGAATGTGTGGGAGTGGGGGTAGGGGGGTAGGGATGCAGTTCAACTCATAACAGCCATCATCTTGAATTTGTCATTTTCAAAGCATTTTCACATACTCTGTCTTCTGTGTTCCTTACGTTTGTGCCTCATGCAGGACAGGGACCTTCACTTCACAGTGGAGGACGTCAAGAGATAAAAGGACTCTCTAGAGTTGCACCTTTGGAGAGGAATGGAGGTAGAACCAGAACCCACTAATCTGAACCACTAATCCAGGACTGGTCCTGGACTTCTAACATGGATATATCCTTGCAGGTTTATGGATTTCCTCTCATTTTCTTAAAATTTTAATTCCTTTACATTTTAATTTCATAGGTAATCAATCTACTCTAAATGAACACTTGCATTTTTGGTATCACTGGTTGACCCACTTAATTAGTTTGTCCTTCAGCATGCTTGAGCACATGTGGTTGTGTTTACAATCTCCTTGTTGCCAAGTAGTAAAACCCGAATAGTCTTGAGCTGATGGGAAAAAGCAGAGGGGATCCTGACACATCAGTGATGAAGGGCAATGGTAAGGTAAAAAAATATATATATATCGCTTTGGAGAGTAAAAATGGTGGAAGAATGGGGCTCTCATGTGGCAAACAGTTGACCAGGCTCATCTAACTCAAAAGAACCCACACTCCAGCAGTCAGTACTCGATGCACTTTACGAGAAGTGATTTAGTTTCAACCAAGGAACATCATCCATCACATTAAATTAATGTTTCTAATTTGGATTTTATTGGTTTTGTAGGTCTGTTTGCATTTAATTTATAAATTTGTTTTAGCTTTGCAGCTGCATGAGACCAACAAGCATAAGGCATTTATAGGTTGTTTTATGTTTGAGCTCTTTAAATAATATTAATTGAAGTTTAACATTACTTTTGAATAATTTAAGTCAATGCTGGGGATCCATGAGAAACTTTTTTCCCAGTAAAAGCCACTACACACACACATAGTGGCCTTTACACATTTTATAAATATACACATATATATGTAAAAGGTGTAAAAGCCAGTATATGTACGTGTGTGTGTGTGTATGTGTATATATATGTAAAATAGTCAATTTTGAGAAATGCTACACTATATATCTAGCACCACTCTCTAGTTCTTGAGCTCTTGGATATGAATTACAATGTGAAGTGAAAGTAAACGAGGGAAGAAAGAACAGTACTTCTTTGTCTACTTCTGATCTGGATGGTTCCTCATTCCCTTAATGAGTTTGTAGAAAGTCCAATATATTGGAGATGCCAAGTATTATTTCCTCAACCACACATCTGAGGAAACTCACCCTGTCCAAACCCTGGTAGAGATCAAACCACCATTCACAGTGGACTGGACCAGGGTTGGACAATTGTGCAAATCTGGTCCAATAAAATTCTCTCTTCTGGGATTTCAGAATTAGTACATTCAGAGACTGAGCCAAAAAGCAATTGGAAGCCAAGCTGAAAAGTCCCACAGACTCAGAGAAGAGACTACCATCTGGAAAAGTCATCAAGGGCTGGACAAGGGTAGATGAATAAACAGGGAAAGCCTATAGTGAAATGACAGTGAAGTAGCTGAGCAGAAAAACAGGAATGGTAGTCCACACAGACCCTGAGAAGGGGCCTGAAACAATTCTGTGCAATTCCACTGACTTCCCAGATCCACATCCAGGCTCTGGAGACCTGCTGTGAGATACACCAATCTCCTTTCAACAAACCCCTTTGACTTGAGCTAGCCTAATGGAGTTTCTGCTCCTGGTGACCACAACATCCTCTTTCTGACCATCCACTTGCCTCTTACTATAAGCCTCCAACCACTGGAGGTCTTCTAAAAGCCATTTCATAGTTATTTTTATGATCCTGTATGTACCAACTTGCCCAGCAGACTTTTGATTAAAAAAAAAAAAAAAAAAAAAAAAAACCAGAAAGAAAAAAAGTTAGGAGAAGAGTTGTATTAGTTCGTTCTCACACTGCTATTAAGAAATACCTGAGACTGGGGAATTTATAAAAAAAAGAGGTTTAATTGATTAACAGTTCTGCATGGCTGGGGATGCTGCAGGGAACTTACAACCATAGCAAAAGGAGTCTCTTCATAGGGCAGCAGGAGAGAGAAGAATGAGTACCGAGCAAAAGGAGAAAAGTCCCTTGTAAAACCATCAGATCTCATGAGAACTCATTATCACAAGAACAGCATGGAAAAAAACCCACCCCCATGACTCAATTACCTTCCAATGGGTCCTGCCCATGACATGTGGGGATTATGGAAACTATAATTCAAGATGAGATTTGGGTGGAAATACCACAAAACCATATCAGGAATCAAGATTTATTGAGTGCCTACTACAATTAAAAAAGAATCACTGTCTTGAATAAGTAGTTCATGTACATAATCATACTTAATTCTCACTATTCTTCTGAAATGTGGACATTATTAAGCTTATTAAACAATACAGAAACCAAGACTCAGAGAGGTCAAGTAACTTATGCAAGGTCAACAACAAGGAAGGAATGGAATATAAGAGGTGATGGGAGACAAGAAATAATGTGAGACAGGAAGTCATGGAAGACAGAAAATAATGGGAGAGAGGAAGTGAGAGAGACAGGAAGCTATGGGAGACAGGAAGTGATGGGAGATAGGAAGTGATGGGAGATAGGAAATAATTGGAGACAGAAAGTGATGGGAGACAGGAAGTGACAGAAAATAAGTTGATCTGATTTTACAGCCTATTCATTTCCTATCAAGCTTGACTCCCTTTGGAGGAGTGGCATCTTTGTCTCTGGACCAGACACAGGACTCAGAATGCCACCAAGCTTAATCGATGCTCTTTGCTGACCATTCCCAGCCAGAAGTAGGAATACTCACTGTACTAGGACTAGTTACCTTGGGAAACAGTTGAGAGGGAGGCAATATTGTGGCTAAGCTCCTGGGCTCAAATCTGCTCTGGTGTTCTCTGATTTGGTGGCGCTATTCTGGGCCTCTATTTCTTCATTTACAAAAGGAAAATATGAATAGACTACCTCATTGGGTTACTGTGAGGATTAGGTGAGAAAAATGCACACAAAAGGACCTAGCGCTGTGCCTGAGAATCTACTTAGGGAGCCTTAGGCATCATTTCCTGCCCTCTTAGAAGGCTGAATGGCATGGCAATTTTCAAGAGGCAGCAAGCCCCACCAGTCTTGATACTTTCCAAAGCTTCTCTGCAGCAGAACTTGCCATAATTCCCCAAACTATTGGATATTGATTTTTAGCAAGAATAACCTTAGATGAATCTCATTTTTAGCAGCAACTACTTCAAACTGACCCAAATTGATCAGGAATAACGATTTTCCATTAGGTAGTAATTAAGGAAATACATCTTCCAATATCTCAATTAAAGCAGCCTCCGTTTTGCAAAGGTAGAAGCTGTTGATTTGATTTTAGTGCCTGAGGAACCATTTTGTTAGACAAGGAGATTAATAAGATAGAAGGCTCCTGGGAGGACAAAACACCTCTTCACAAACAACCTGTCCCCTCTCAGAGACTAGATTCCAAGCTGGATTCCTTTCCTGGACTTCATCCAGGCACCTGTAGCTGACAGTGAGGTGGGGGTTTTGCAGCAGGTGCTGGGGCCTCCCCAGAGTGCTGACAGCTACAGGAAAAGGTGCCAAAAACTTCTCTACCCACACCACTTGCCCACATGGAGCTGACAGTAGCCACAGGCCACCTGATACAATCTGGATGTTTGTCCTCTCAAAATATCATGTTGAAATGTAATCCCCGGTGTTGAAGTGGGAGGTGTTTGGGTCATGTGGGCCGAGCCCTCATGGATGCCTTGTTGCCCTCTCTGCTGTAATGAATGAGTTCTTGTTCTGTAAGTTCATTAGAGAGTTGGTTGTTAAAGAGTCTGGGACCTTGCTCCTCCCTCTCCACCATGTAACATTCCTGCGTTCCCTTCACCTTTCACCATAAGTAAAAGCCCCCTAAGGTCCTGACCAAAAGCAGACACTGGGGCCATGCTTCTTGTCCAACCTGCAGAACCATGAGCCAAATAAACCTCCTTTCTTTATAAATTACCCAGAAACAGGTATTCCTTTATAGTCATACAAAATGAACTAAAATACTTCCTGAAAGGCAGAACTGTGTTCTTTTTTTTTCTTCTCCCTTCTCTTCTTCCCCCTCTCCCTCTTCTGATTCCCCCTCTTCCCCTTCCTCCTTCCCTCCTCCTCCTTCTGCTCCTCCTCCTCTTTCTTCTTCTTTTGCTGTGGACATCATTGTCATTTCAATGTGAGCTTCCTTTGGGCAGAGATGTGGATCTGTTTTATTCGCTGATATAGTCTCAGCACCTAAAACAGTGCCTGACTGTGGGAGGCCGACAGCGTGAATGGCCCCATCTCACTGTCCCTTCCTGTACCCACACTATGCCTTCTGCCATGTCACTCATGGTTCCTCTCACTAAAGACGCCAGTCTTACTGCCCCTTACCCTTAAATCTGGGTTGGCCTTATGATGTGCTTTGTCCAGGAGAAGGCAGCAGAAAGGAAAACTCATCATTCTGGGCCAAGACCTCCACACTTTACACCTTGCTACTTCCTTTCTCACTCTTCTGCCATCATCATGAGAAACACAAGCCCAGATGAGCCTGTCTGTCCCAAGACATGGATGAGAGACATGGTGACAGAGCCACACTGCCCTGGCCATTCTAGCTGAAGCCATCCACGGTCAGCCAACAGTAGACCCTCAGACATACAAGGGCGCCTAGTCAAGCCAGCAGGATCGCCAGCTGACCCACAAACTTGTGAGATAATCTGATGCTTGCTGCTTTGAACCACAAAGTTTTGGGGTAGTTTATTACCTAATGTGATTAGACAACAAGTCACTAATATACTAGCATATCCATATGAATTGATAGCTTCAATCCATTAAATTACATACTAAACACCAGGTATCTGGGTAAATAATTTATAGACTTGACAAAGCCTGCTTTAACATGTTGGTATTTTATTCATCATGAAATTCACTTCATTCATTTTGTCCTTTTAAAATATTGAAATAATATATTATTTACCTCAATTACTGATTTTTGGCATCCCCTTAAATTTTGCACCACTCACTCATGTCATGTTATTTCTAGCCCTAATGATCACATTTATTCCTTATAAAAACAAATCCATCCAAAAAAACTGGGGCCCAGATGAAGCTGGCACAATTTGAGCAACAAAATAAATAATGTAGTATTGGATTGTAACTCAAAGCATACAATAAATATCCCTGAGTCCCATCGCGATGTAAATAAATGATTGAATAAATAAACAAGTGTGGGGGAATAAACAAACATCCCATAGAGAAAAATTCCAAATAATTTATGGAGAGACTCCTCCATCAACGAAAGGAAACAAAAATCCCCACTCCTCAAATGTGAGCTGCTCGTATTGACTTCCTCCCAAAGAGCACAGAACGAAGAGGTGGGTGTGGTGTGCGAAGAGCAACTTTACAGCAGAGGAACCTGACAAACGCAGCTTCAGGGAGGTGGTCAAGGCCAAGGTTAACAGCGATAGGCATGTCGGTAGTTGGCACCCTTGATATGACATGAAGGGTCTTCCTCCCAAAGACATACAACCCTAGTCTAATCAAAACATCACACAGACACCACTGGATGTATATTCTACAACATACCCGACCAAGATACCTTGACCTTAAAACCATCAAGGTCATTAAAAACAAGGAAAGTAGCAGGGTACCTTGGCTCATACCTGTAATCCCAGCAATTTGGGAAGCTGAGTCCGGAGGATCACTTGAGCCCTGGAGTTCAAGACCAGCCTGGGCAGCATGGTAACATCCTATCTCTACAAAAAATAAAAAATAATCTATGCATGGTAGCGCACGCCTGCCCTCCTGGCTACTTGTAAGGCTGAGGTGGGAGGATCGTCTGAGCCTAGGAGGTGGAGGTTGCAGTGAGCTGTGATGGCACCATTGCACTCTTGCCTGGTTGACAAACTGAGACCCTGTCTCAAAAATTAAGGAAAGTCTGAGAAACCATCACAGTCCAGAGGACCTTAAAAAACATATCAACTCAATGTAATGTTGCATCCTGGATAGAATCCCAAAACAGAAAGCAGGCATGAGGCAAGAACTAAAGGAATCCTAATAAAGTACAGACTTTAGGTAATAACAGCACATCAATATGGGTCCATTAGATGTGATGAACGTGTCACAGGCGTATAAGATGTTAACAATAGGTAAAGCTGAGTGGGGGGTATGAAGGAACTTGCTGCACTGTCTTTGCAACTTTTTATAAACCTAAAACTATTCTAAAATAAATGGTTTACTAAAACAATAGCAACAACTAAGGCCCAGAGATTAAGTAAATTGCCCCAGGTCACAGAGCTCATAAATGACAAAGCTGGGATTCTAATCCAGGACCGTGTTTCAACCAACACCCTATAGCTCACCCCCACACACACACTTATCCACGTGATAAAAGAAGGGAGAGAGAGAGGGGGAGAGAGGAGGAGTAGGAGGAAGAAGAAGAGAGGAAGGAAGGAAAGAAGAAAGGAGGGAGGGAGAGAAATTGATTGCAATACATGTGGGCAGTAAATCCACCGAGAAGGCTGGCCTTCCGCTATTTCATGAAATTGGGCACCTCCAATGCCTTTTGTCTCTTCTCCTCCTAAATGCATATTCAGCAGCTTTAGCTGCACTGTGGGCCTCTCACCCAACTGTGCTCACCCTCGTGCAAACTCCCATGCAATCAATAGCCTACATCCATCATTTTATCTCCACCACTTAGCAGAAGCAAAAACCACTTTGCCAAAGTACCCTCCTCCGGACAAGACGTATCACCCCATTGCCACCGTGTGCATCCATCTTGCATGCAATTGTTTAAGTGGTTTGGGGTCCTTTGATATCAGAGATTTATTCCTGCTTCCCTTACATTTTATTAGGGAAGGTTTATCATCAATATGAAACTTTAATTCCTCTGAAGCTGTGGATTAATAGACTCATAAACTTTAATATCTGGTGCTTTACACACTTCATGCAGGATGTACTCAACTCTGTCGGGGAGTGACAACTCAGTCACCCTTCTGGTCTCCCCTACTCTGCAATTCTGAGAACTCTGGGGACGTAGTTACATTCACCTTGATAAAGCATCGCATGGTGGACAGGAGGTTGAATGCTGTAATCAGGCCAACATGGGTTCAAATCCTGGTTTCATCGCTCACTAGCTGTGCAACTCTGGGCTAGTTGCTTTGACTCTCTGATTCTTCTTCTATAAAATGGGGATAAACTGGAACCTACTCAAAAAGTTATTGATTATCATATTGAGGGGAAGGAGGCACAGAGCGGGGGGGTATCTAGGAGGAGTGAGAAGGAAAGAAGGGGAAGGAGGGGAAGTAACAGATGATGCTGGTAAAGTGATTAGTGTTGTTCTTCACCGTGTTTGGTGTCGAATAAACAATAGCTATTATCTGACTACTCTTGACTTTTTGACAAAGCACAAAATGAAAAAAAGAGAGCCTTTTATATGGCAAGGAAAAATAAAGGCACCCCCGCCCCCACCACCACCATCCCTGCAGAGAAAACAGAGCCCAAAGACCAGTAAACTCCACTCCTCTTAGCTTTGCACATTCCTCTTAGCTTTTGAAAAGACCTCAAACCACAGCTCCGAAGCCAAGTCAAGCATCTGAGTTCCACCAGCCATGCCATTGCTTAAAATGCAGCCACCGCTGCTTCTTGGGGCAAGAATCGCCAGTCTGTTCTCGCACAGAAATCTTCAGGGGCCAGGGCTTAGGCTAGCTCTTTGTAAGTTTCTAATTCCTTTGAAGACAATCCGGCAAAACAAACCACGCTGTTGTTTTCACAGCCAATTGCATCCTGCTGTGACTCTCTTTCCCTCCCAAAGACCTCCTCATTTTCAGCAATGACGTAAGTAAAACAGTAAAGGAAGAATAATAGTCATGTGGATTATAGAACACACAAGTGATTCAGATAATAATAATAATAACTAACCCTTTATAGCAGCAGTTCTCAATCTGGGGATACGTGGCCATAGCTGGAGACACTTCTGGTTGTCATGACAAAGGGGGTGTGATGGCATCTAACGGGTGGAGGCCTGGGAGGCTGCTCAACATCCTGCAGTGCTCAGGACAGCCCCACCACGCGGAATTATGTGGCCCAAGGTGTCAGAAGTTCTGAGGCTGAGACATCTGAGTTTTACTAGGTACCAAGCTTGGTTCCAAGAGCTTTAAATGCAGTAGCTCACAGGCCACCTCAAGCAAAGTCCTGCTATTAACCTAGCTTGCAGATTGAATTGCTAACCCCCATTTTTCATCTCCCCCTGAGCCCTAGCCCTCGCCGTGGCCTGGTTCCAAGAAGGGTGCTCTTCCTGGCCCGGTGAGCCTGGACTCAGCCATGTGACTTGCTTTGGCCAATAAAACTGGGTGGGAGTGATGACATGCTGGTTTCAAGACTTGGCTTTGAGAGGCTCCACATGTTTCTGCTCCCCCAGTGCCAACTCCACGAGATCCACAGGCCCCGCCTATCTCCCAAATCCAGATGGATGAGAGACACAAGGAGCAGAGACACCAGGCAGACCCTTGGACCTACAGTCAGAGGCAGAGCAGCCCCAGCCAACCCCAGGCAAGATCTGCTGAACCCCACACAACTCGCAGCTGCACGTGTGACAGTAAGTGACGGCTGCTGAAGCCACTGAGGTCTGGGATGTTTCTTCCGCCGCTATAGCAGAATAGACCCCATTTTAACCATGAGGAAACTGAGGCACAGAGAGGTTAAATAACCAGCCCCAGTTCATAGGTTCAACCTGCATCCATTCTGGGACAGGCCCTGTGCTCAATGCTTGGGGCCCATTCTCCAAAGGAGGCAAAGGAGCACCAGAACGGATGTGCCCGGGGAAGAGGGCGTGGTTAAGCTTTGCACATAGGTGCTCTGGCTCCAAGCCCAGAACTTTTGCCCTGACATCATGTGGCCATGTGTTGAATCCAAAGGCATTCAAGGACAAGCAAATTCTCTTCAAGGGATCCTCCACTCATCTGCGCCAAGGTTCTTGGGCACCATCTGGGACACCCTGCACTCCCTTACTTATATACCCATCACCAAGCCCTGTCAACTTTGCCTCCAAGAGTACTTCCTCGGTCCATCCAGTCCCCTGTACATGTGCCCACCTGGCCCTTAACAGTCCATGCCTGGCCCAAGCCCCGAAAGCTCTCCCTCCTCCATCAGCTCTCCTGGCACCCGCTCTTGCCGCTCCAATTCGCTGTCTGCGCGGTGATACTGGAAGCACCTTCCCTGGAGAATGGGGAGAATTTCTGAGGGTCCCTTACTGCTCTCCGAATAAAAGACAAAGACTCTAACGAAGGCTAACCTCTCTGGGCTGCCGGCCACCTCATCTCATTCCACACTCCCCTTTCTCTCTTTGCTCACTTTGCTAACTACAAGCCAGGCACAGTGCTTGGCACTGGAGACACAATTGTGAACAGAAATGGCCGAGGCCTCCGTCTTTGGGAAATTTACAGTTAAGGGATGGAGGAGATGGCGGTGGTGGAGGGAGATCACCAGCTTCTCTTCATTCGCAGGGAGTACCATGGTTCCAGCCAGCTGTGGGACATCCCCCGTCTACGGTTTCACCCGCATGGATTTGCCCCTCTTCCATCTTTGCCAGTTCATCTCTCCTCAGTCCCCAGGGCTCAGTCATATCCCAACGCTTCCTGCTCTTGCACCACCCTGCACGTGGGCATCAAAGGACAAATCCCAGCGGGGAATCGCGTGTCGGGAAGTGTGCGGCTATTTCATGTCTACATCTCCCACTGTGCCTCTGAGACCCAGTTTTCACTCCATGTTATATTTTCAGCACCTGAGACACAGCTAGTGTCCAACATGACTGAGTAAGGGTGTAAGTGAGAGGGAAGGAAGTCCAGACAACAATAAGACCCTGGAGTTTAAGCGCATCCACTGCTTGAGATGAGTGGGCAAAAACGTAGAGGGTTCCTATGCTGGAGAGATGTGGCAGAACCCCCAGGTAGGTGGTTGCCACAGGAACAGCCTCCGGGTCCACTTGACCATAAGGAATACAATCCCACCACATTCCAGAGGTAGTATCAGCTCTTGACTTCTGCCATCCTGACTGCAGGGACATACTCTGAGCTGGCCCTGTGATTCCCACCTTCTGGGGGTCACAGTCTGTGCAATCCCACGTCCCACCTTAGGTGTGGCGCTCTGTGCAGTCCCCTCCACCATCTTGGGTGTGGCACTCTGTGCAATCGCTCTGTGCAGTCCCCTCCACCATGTTGGGTGTGGCACTCTGTGCAATCGCTCTGTGCAGTCCCCTCCACCACCTTGGGTGTGGTACTCTGTGCAATCACTCTGTGCAATCCCCCTCCCGACCTTCAATGTGGGCAGGACCTGTACTTTGCTTTTAATGAATAGAACATAGCAACGTGTTCTAGTCATGTCCACATGAAGGTTGCAGCATCTACCTTGCTAGGAGACTCTGTCTCTCTCACCCTTGCTGCTGGCTGGGATGAAACAAGTGGTCACACTGGAGTGAGGAGATAAAGGTAGTTGGCAAGAAGCTGAGGGTGTCCTCTGAGCAGTCTTAGCAGACCTCAGACTTAAAGACGCAAAGGACTGCATCCACCCAGACGAGCCTCAGATAAGACCCTCGCCCTGGCCAATGCCAGGATTGCAGTCTGTGAGACTTGGAAGCAGATGATGCAGCTAAACCATGCCCAGACCCCCAGCAGTTTACCATGAAACTTTACTATGTTGTATTAAGCTGCCAAGTTTGCATACTATCGTTCCATCGCAATAGAAAACTAGCATGTCAGAGGGGCCGGGGACTGTCCATGGGGGTGTCCCTTCTACTTTCTTCTTCACTCCTGATGGGACACCTTGCTCATGGGCCAATGCCATGTGAGCTTCCCAGGACTGCCATAACAAATCACCCCAAAGCAGATGGCCTAAAACAACACGCACGCATTCTCATGCTGGAGGGCAGAAGTCTAAGACGGAGGTGTTAGCAGGGCCACACTCCCTCTGAAGTCCCTAGGAAGAGCCCCTCCTTGCCTTTTCCCAGCTTCTGGTGGTTCCAGCAGTCCTTGGGGTTCGTTGGCTTGTGGCTGCACCTCTCCAACCTCCGCCTCTGTCTTCACGTGACCTTTTTCCTCTGCACACGTCTGTATCCAAAGTTCGTCTTTTTATAAGGATACCAGTCATTGGATTAAGACCCACCCCACTTCAGTACGACCCTATCTTAACTGGATTATACCGCAAAGACCCTAATTCCAAATAAGGCCACATTCACAGGCATGAAGGGTTAGGACTTCAACATATCTTGGGGTGGGACATAATTCCACCCACAACAGATGCTATCTTCAGACCCAGAAAACAGAGCATGTGGCTCTCTGCCAATTCCAGCCCGCTGGGAAGCTGTCTGCTCTCTCCCATTCCACGCCAACCCCCATTCATGCACCACATGTTTTCTGAACACGTAGGTGTGCCACCCACTGACGGAGAAACTGGGGGGAAACAAAGCCAAGACAATCCCTACTTGCATGGAGCTTCCATTCTGCTTAGGGAGCAGTGACAGAAAATCAACAGCCACAGACAAAGAACACCATCTACAATTATGGCAAATGGTATAACAATAGCAACAACAGTAATGACAGTCATGGCGGCCGCAGCCGTTGGTGTTGCTTATTCGGCGCCAGGCATCATTCTAATTCACGCACCCGAATTTGTTTTCTTCATCCTCACCATAACCCTACAAAGTAGTCACTGATCAACCTCACCTTACAAGCAGGGAAACTGAGGCACAGAGAGCCTGCACACAACCAACAGCAGAGCCTGGATGTGAACCCAGGCAGCCAAGCTCCAGGGGTCCATTATGAAGAAAATAAAAAGGTGGACAGCAGAATAGGCTTTCAGATCTGGTGGTCTCTGAGAGGGGGCTTTTGAGTCAAGACTTAAAGAAAGAGTAGTAGAGGGGACTCCAGATTGGAGTGGGTGGAGGGGGAAATGCAAATGGAAGGTATCAAAATGCTAAAAGGATCTATAGTTGGAAAAGAGTTTAGACCCCACTCCCAAGCTGGGAAGCTGCTGAAGTATCCAGTGGTCGTGCCCAACAGAGCAGACCGGTGCAACTTTCAACATTTCAAGAAAGAAGGGGTCTTGGAGATCAAGATGTCCCCGGGGAAGCTGTAACACACACCTCACTCCCTTCTCTGTGGCGTCATCTCCAATGTATAGCCCCCCCTCGCTGTGCTCAGGCCAGCCCCACTGCCTGGGGTGATTAATAGGTTTAATTTATCATTAACTTCCATGGAGCTGAGCTAGGCTGGCTGCGCCTCCAGAACAGTGTGTGGGCAGCTGCAGGGTGAGCAGAAGCCTTTGTGTACTTATTTATATTCATTTTGCACTGGGGACATTCCTAATTTGTTTGTTTTTCTCTGGTCTGGGTTCACGTGCCTGAACTTGGAAGGCTGGGACTAGACCAAGAAAGAATGGGGGTTTAGAGTCCATGGAGTCAGAGAAGGACAGAGAGGGAGAGAAAGGACAGAGGACAACCTCTGAGGAGCTATCCCTGACCTGCGTCTCTGTGCCTGCAGGCTGCCGAGCATCCTATTCTCCCAGATGTGGCTGGAGCAAGTTGCTGGTGCAGCCACAGTGCTCAGTGCTGGGGTAGGAGAGGTGGGAGGACATTGGGATTCCTGCCTTCAAAAAGTTCCTGGAACACTGTGAAGACACGCACATTAATGATTTCAAAGCCAGCTTGGCAGACCAGCAGGAGGAGGTGTGTGAGGCAGTGTGGGCTCAAAGGCAAGCGAAGGGTTCCTTATTTCTGGTGAGGTTTCAGGGTCCAGGACTCTGAGAGATACCCTGAAATCCAGGCATCATCTTTCCTCCTTCCCTAACTGGAAGACACACAATCTGGGTCAATGCAGGAGGGGAGGATAAGAATAAGTCTCTAGCAGAGAGATTTAGAGCAGGGATGGAAGGGTGAGAGTGTGCTCTGTTTGCTGGTAGAAACATCATGGCAGGGTGGGGCTTCACCCCTCCAGACACACATGCAGACCACGGTCTAGGAAGAAGGCACCAGAGAGCTGCAAGGGGTATCCCCAAGCAGCCCCCCAAAAGCCATGGACTTCACCAGTGTGGCAGAATGGGTCTCTCTTCCCGCTCCCGCTTCCTGGACAATGTAAGATGGTACCTGTTGTCATGCAGTTCAAGGCTGGAAAGGAGAGACATCCTCTGTATGTGATAAGACACCAGCACTCAGCCAGGGAAGACAGTGCCTGATGTAGCTGCAGGTAAGCTCCTCCCAAAAACCACACCACTGTGAGGGGTAAGAGGGGCTGCAGGAGACAGGGCTTCCGGTGGGATGCTCTGCCCACCCACATAGGGCACCCCTGGAATCTCAGGCTGCAAATGTTGCTCAGATACTAAAACCACCCCCAATTCTCTACCACTCTATAAAAATGCGTAGCTGGAGTCTAAAATATGAGATAGAACAAACTCTGGGATTCTAGGAGCAGCAATAGAAGCAGAATAAGATGACAGGCACCAAGCAGGGAAAATGCAGGCTTTGGTTCAATGGTTTCTGCGACCCGTAGTTCAGGGTTATCCCAATGCCCCCTGGGTTAAGCACAGAGGTGGAAATTCCAGGTTTTAACTAGAGGATAAGGGGCGCAGGAAGAGGTCATACAAGAGGTTTATGCAGCCTACAATGTCAAGCTCTTATTGCTTGCTTTCCTAACAGCTTTACTGGGCTATAACTCATACACTGCACAATTCCTCCACTGAAAGTGCACGTCTCAGTGGTGTTTGCTATATCCACAGGGCTGTGCAACCGGTGCCTCGACTGGCTTTAGAACACGTTCATCACTCCGCAAAGAAACCTGCACCCTTCAGCTCTCACCTCCCAAACCCATCATCCCTAGTCCCTAGGGCAACCACTGATTCACTGTCTCTAGGATTCACTGTTTGTCTCTACGGATTTGCCTAGTCTGGAAGTTTCCTGCAATGGCCTCCTTCCTTCTCCACAGGGGTCAGCGAACACTCATGCCAGCTCCAACCTCACCGCTCATGCCCAGTTAGTCCCTTGGTCCTCCCAAGCCTCACATCCTCCTCTGAAGGAAGGGCTAGTGAGGGTTCCTTACCCACAGAGCTGCAGGGAGGGTTATGGAAGTTAATGCCTATCATGGTGTCTGGCGTCTAGCAAATGCTCAGCAAACGGTAGACAGTGCATCTGCTCTTGTGTGTTTGTGCCTGGTTTACTTGCTGGGAGCCACACCACACCCTCCCTTTTGACGATAGATAATAGACAAGGCAACCCACCAGGCACGTGGAGGGCGTCAGCAGAGCCTATCTGTGAATGGAGGTATTTTTATGATGGTGCGTGTGTGGACAGTGACTGGCTCAGCTCTTGGTCAGAAAGGTCAATGCCATTGGCCCTGCTGCAGGAAACTGCCTCTCAATGGCCTGAAGACAAAAGCCCTAGGCTTCCTTGTTATCCAGGAGCCTGGGCCAGGCTGGGCGAGCATTTCAGAGCCAAGTCCGAGGCCCAGCAGGCTCCTGGCAGGCCCTGCCTCAAAGTTGGCAGCTGTCGAGTCCTGGGAGGCTGCCTGCTCTGTGCTCTGGGCTCTGAGGGACCAGGGAGGGGGTAGGAATAATCAGGTTACATGCTCCAGGGGTGCTGCTGCTCTTGGCAGAGCCTCAAATCGAGTTTGAAATGAGTAATCCTGAGCCAGGCTGCTTGTGCTGTGAGCAATGAGGCTGGTTGGCAAGCTCCCCCCGCTCCCAGCCATCGCCCTCTGGAGACACTGCCCCAGACACCAGGAAGGGGCTGGAGGGGCCCCAAACCAGTCCCCCAGAGACAAAGGGTAAGCCAGGTCTCCTCACCATGAGGGGAAGAGGGGCATGGCTGAGCCTCAGCAAAGAAGAAAGGAGGCTATTTACAAGAAATGTCCAGAACAGGCAAATCTGTAGAGATAGAAAGTAAGTATTTGTCAGGGGCTGGGAGTACCAGAGAATAGGGGTTTGACAGCTTAAGAATAGGGATTTTCTTTGGGGAGGTGATCAAAATGTTCTAAAAGTGACGGTAGTGATGGTTGCACAACTCTGAATATACTTAAAACCATTGTCTTGGCCGTGCGTGGTGGCTCATGCCTGGAATACGAGCACTTTGGGAGGCCGAGGAAGATGGATCACTCGAGGTCAGGAGTTCGAGACCAACCTGGCCAACACGGGGAAACCTCATCTCTACTAAAAGTACAAAAAGTAGCCTGGTGTGGTGGCCCGCACCTATAGTCCCAGATAATTAGGAGGCTGAGGTACAAGAATCGCTTGAACCCGGGAGGTGGAGGCTACAGGGAGCCACGATCGCACCACTGCACTCCAGCCTGGATAATAGAAAAAGACTCCGTTTCAAAAAACAAAAAACAAACAAACAAAATAACCATTGTCTTGTCCACTTGAAATGGATGAATTATATGGTGTATGAGTTATATCTCCGTAAATCTGTTCCAAAAGAAAGAGGGGTAGGGGAGACTCAGGAGTGACAGACAGTGGTGAAATGACTTCCCACAGGTGCAACTCTGTCCACAAAACCAGAAGTCCTCTTGGATCTTCCTATAGGAACAAAAATAACTGCAAAGATGCATGGGGTACTTCACAGAGCAGGACACTGTGGCACAGAGAGGTTAATTCTCTTGCCGGAAGTCACACAGCAGTCAATGGCAGAACTGGGGCTCCACCCTGGGGGTGTGGTTCCAGAGCCTGCACCCTTCTCTCCTGTGCCCTATTGCCCCAGTTGAAGTGCAGCTTCCACACTTGCATGGGCATCTGAAAAGCACCAGGGAAGAAAGGGGAAATATTGTAGGAGAGATGTGCATTGGATACACGTCTAAATAGAGTGATCCAAGCAATCGTTGTAGCAAGATCAGAACTTCCTCTGTAGGGGGAGTCCATCTTTCCCGGGACTGTATTGCTCAAGGTCTCAATCAGAATTGCTCCTGTGCCCTGGTCTCCCAGCCCTGGCTATTTCTCAGGGTCTCCTGAGGCTGGGAAGAGTCTGGAACCGACAGGAGACGGTCTGATAAAGATCCAGCCCTCGGGGGCAGGCTCTGGTGCACTGCAGTCTCCACAGACATTTGCAGAGAGACTATAACTCAATAGAGGATCCGGTTAATATGGTTGCTGCCTGTTCTAACCCCTTCGACTCCCATCCTAACCACTGCAGAGATAACAGAGGCTGGAGGCGCCTGGGGCCTGACTGCATTTTCTCCCCTCTCGCTGCCCTGCAAAGATGGACTTTGTCAGGCTTCTGCTGCCACCTACAGTAACAGCAACAAAAGGCAGGTCTCCAGCCAGACTCAGAGAAGCAGAGCAGGTAGCTTCCAGGAGTACAGGAGAACAGGGACACTAACGGCCGGAGCCTGAGGTCTGACCTCCATGTCCACCCGCTGACTGTCAGGCAGGCTGAGGAAGAATGGTCAGGAGCCTTCTCCACATCCTACCCCTAAAGCGTCCCATCCACTGGGACACACCAGCACAGAAGTCACACAGGGACAGGAAGACGAGCTCTCCATTTCATGGGGTGAAAGGCATCCCTGTCGCTCTTCCTAAAGATTCACTGAGGATATTCTAACCCCTCTGCCCACAGCTGCTGCCTCCACGCCATGTCATTCACCCCCTACTCTAGGAAGCCTCTCTTGATTCCTTTCCCTAGTTTAGCTAACCCTACAACCACTCTGCTGGCCACGCTGGTCACTCTAAATTGTAGCTACTTACCTGTCTGTCTCCTCAGTAATAATAACAATAATAAACATCACGGCCGGGCGCGGTGGCTCAAGCCTGTAATCCCAGCACTTTGGGAGGCCGAGACGGGCAGATCACGAGGCCAGGAGATCGAGACCATCCTGGCTAACACGGTGAAACCCCATCTCTACTAAAAAAAAATACAAAAAACTAGCCAGGCGAGGCGGCGGGCGCCTGTAGTCCCAGCTACTCAGGAGGCTGAGGCAGGAGAATGGCGTGAACCCAGGAGGCGGAGCTAGCAGTGAGCTGAGATCCGGCCACTGCACTCCAGCCTGGGTGACAGAGCCAGACTCCGTCTCAAAAATAATAATAATAATAATAATAATAAACATCATCATAATGATAGTGAGCTGGGCACAGTGGCTCATGCCTGTAATCCCAGCACTTTGGGAGGCCAAGGTAGGAGGATCACTTGAGGCCAGGAGTTCGAGACCAGCCCGGGCAACATAGCAAGACCCCATCTCTACAAAAAAAAAAAATTTAAAATTAGCTGGGCATAATAACAAATGCCTATAGTCCCAGCATGTACTGTGAAGGTGAAGCAGGAGGATCACTTGAGCCCAGGAGTTGGAGGGTGCAGGAAGCTGTGACCCCGCCACTACAGTCTAGCCTGGGTGACAGAGCAAGATCCTGTCTCTAAAATAATAATAGTAATCATGATATTAACATTCACTGGGCACTACCCACACCCCATGAACTGTGTCTAGAGATTTGACGGCATCCACTCATTTAATATTGGAGCAACTTAGAAGGAAGATGCTGTCATTGCTTTCATTTAACAGAGGAGAAAAACAAGACTCTGAGAGGTTAAAGTAATTTAGCCAAAGCCAGCCTGGGATTTGAATCCAGCCCATCTGCCTCCAGAGACAATCCCTCTTTCCTCAGGATTCAGCCTGCTCCCCACCACCCCTCACCAACCCTTCCACTAGATGGACAGGGTGTCTGCATAGTTTCTCTGCTATTCATTCATTTAGAAATGTGGGAGCCTGCTTGGCTGGGGAATGGATAATTGATAATTATATTTTCTTTTTCTTTTTTTTTTTTTTTTTTGAGATGGAGCTCATTCTGTCGCCCAAGCTGGAATGTAGTGCAATCTCAGCTCACTGCAACCTCTGCCCCTCGAGTTCAATTGATTCTCCTGCCTCAGCCTCCCTAGTAGCTGGGATTACAGGGACCCACCACCACGCCCAGCTAATTTTTTTGTATTTTAGTAGAGATGGAGTTTCACCATGTTGGCCAGGCTGGTCTCGAACTCCTGACCTCAGGTGACCTGCCCCCCTCGGCCTCCCAAAGTACTAGGATTACAGGGGTGAACCACCACACTCGGCCATGTTTTCTTTTTTAAGGCTCATGGAATGTTGAAAGTCATTGCTGTAAAACTTCAAAAATTATTATGCCTGGCCATGAAGAGGCATCTCTGGGCTTAACTTCTCCCAGCCATAATTCCTTGTCCTTACAGGACATTTCTCTGGGGTTTGGGGTCTATGTGAGGTAGACTAGAGCAAAAACTATAATCCAAAAGGCAATTCGTAAGTACAGGATGAAAGCTGGGAGACCAGTTAGCCGCTGAGTCAACTGTGTGGTGAAGTTACCATGCAAAGAGCTTATGGAATTAGAGGCTGCACTAGGAAATGCTGATGAGACACCTTGCCCATGGGACCATATCTGGAGCATTCCAGGGTGGGACCCGTACACTGAGGCTGCCGGCTGAGGAGGGTGTGTCTGGACAGAGTGACCAGGGTTGAAAGAGAACTCTAGGTCCTGACATAGCTGATGGGAGAGACGGAAAGAGCTTGGGGGGAAGTTCAGCAGCTGCATATAAACATTTGAAAGCTGATACTTGGCCAGGCATGATGGCTCACACCTGTAATCCCAACACTTTGGGAGGTGGAGGCGGGAGGATTGCATGAGTCCAGGAGTTCAAGACAGCCTGGGCAACATAAGGAGACCTCATCTCTACAAAAAAATCAAAGAATTAGCCAGGCATGGTAGTGCATGCCTGTAGTCTCAGCTACTTGTGTGGCTGAGGTGGAAGGATCACTTGAATTCAGCAGGTTGAGGCTGCACTGAGCCGTGATTGTGCCACTGCATTCCAGCCTGGGCAAACACAAACAAACAAAGAGAGAAGAGAAGGGAAGGGAAGAGAAGAGAGAAGGGAGAAGGGAGAAGGGAGGAGGGAGGAGGGAGGAGAGAAGAGAGAGAAGAGAGAAGAGGAGGAGAAAGGAGAGAAGAGAAAAGAGAAACAAGAAAAGAAAAGAGAAAAAAGAAAAGAACAAGCAAGCAGGCGGGCTGATAATTAGGAGAGAGTAGACCTCATGGATTTGCATGGATCACAGGTCTAGGCAAATGTGAGAATGGGAGGAAGGGAGAGAGAAACAGTGAAATGCCTCAAACACAGTAGATACAAAATAAGTATCTGCTGAATGAAAGAATCAAATGTTGAGTGACCATCAGGAGTGTGGATTTTGAAGTCAGGAAAACTTGGGCTCGGCTGGGCACGGTGGCTCACGCCTGTACTCCCCGCACTTTGGGAGGCCGAGGCAGGTGGATCACCTGATGTCAGGAGTTCAAGACCAGCCTGGCCAACACGGTGAAACCCCCTTTCTACTGAAAATACAAACATTAGCCGGGCATGGTGGCAGGCATCTGTAATCCCAGCTACTCAGGAGACTGAGACAGGAGAATGGCTTGAACCCAGGAGGCAGAGACTGCAGTGAGCCTAGATCACGCCACTGCACTCCAGCCTGGGTGAAAGAGCGAGACTCAGTCTCAAAAACAACAACAACAATAACAACAACAAAGGAAAAGAAAAACCCGGGCTTAAATCTTACAATATTATAATGGTGGGGCTTTGGTCAAGTGATGCAGCCTCTCTAAGCCTCTGCTTGCCCATCTCTCAAGTGAGGCTGAAAGAACAGGTGGAGAGTTGACGTTCACACTGGGACCTGAAAGGTGGGTCAGGACTGGCGAGCAGAAGGGAGACAGGAATCTGAGACCTGGGCGGGGAGAGTGCTACCAACAGGGCAGCAAGGGAATGTCACCTGTGCCAGGACAGGCTGTCCAGCCACACTACAGAAGTCAGTCATTCCTCTGGGACTTTCTACCCAAAATAAGACAGATACTTGAGCGTCTCTTCCACGCACAGCTTGGGACCCAAGCACTGAGAGATTACAAACATGAAATACGGCCAGGCTCTACCCTCAGAGCTTATGACCTAGAACAGAAGAGGAACCAAAAGCTGAGGGAAATGGGAGAAACGGAAAACCAGAGCCGGCCTTGCCAGCCAGCATCAGCAGCACCTGGAGACTTGTGCATATTCAGATCCCAGGCCCTACTGAAGACCCACGAGCCAGAATTCCTAGAGGGTGGGGTTCCAGAATCCACACCTTACCAAGCTGCCCAGGAGCCACTCACACACCCACAATGAGAGCCTGACTCAGCACCTTTGAGAAGGAACGACCTGCAGACCCACGATGGCCAAAGGCCCCAGAGAGGAGAGATTCTGGTGCCAAGCCCAGGGACATATGGATGATAACAGGTGGGAAGGCAGTGATGGGTGCAGGGCATGAAGGCCCAGAGACAAAAACATAATTGGCAGATAATGTACAGTATACACTGCAACTGCCTGTCAGAGAATGTCTGCTGGGAAATAAGAGATCAGATTGATGAGTGAGTATCCATCTCTCAAATGCATCTGCTTCTCCACATCTTCTCTCCCAGCAACCTGGCCTGAGGTACCATCTCCTCCTGCCTAAACAACAGCCACAGCCTCCTAAAACATCTCCCCAGTGCCACGCACACCCCTCTCCTCCCACCACCCTTTATTCTCCTTGCAGCAGGCAGTGTGATCTTCCAGAAACACAAATCAAAGAAACTGAACAAGAACAAACACCCACCATCACTACTACTGCCAATTAGAATTTCCCCAAGCTTTGTTCTTAGATGCCTGTAATCCCATCACTTTAGGAGGCTGAGGCAGGTAGATAACTTGAGTTCAGGAGTTTGAGACCAGCCTGGCCAACATGGTGAAACCCTGTCTCTACTAAAAACACAAAAAATTAGCCGGGTGTGGTACTGCGTGCTTGTAATCTAAGCAACTCAGGAAGCTGAAGCAGGAGAACTACTTGAACATGGGAGGCAGAGGTTGCAGTGGGCCGAGATCCCGCCATTGCACTCCAGCCTGGGCAGCAAGAGCAAAAACACTGTATCAAAAAAAAAAAAAAAAGAGAATAAAAATTCAATCCCCTTAATAAGACCTTCAGTGACCTCCAGGGTCTGGCCTCTGCCCCCTCTCCCTCAAGCTCACTCACTCCAGCCACTCTGGAATATTCTCTATTCCTTGAAAATGACAGCTTAGCTTTCCCCATCTTCCAGCCTTCCGGCACAGGTTTTTCCTTCTGCCTGAAATTTTCTTTCCCCCATCTCTGTGTGGCAAAGCCGTTCCTCACTTTCAGGTATCCACTCCAAAGCCACCTCCTCAGAGGCACAAACTACCTAGAGCATCCCCCCTGCAGGCCTTTGATTTCATCACTTTGTTATGCTTGGGGACAATTATCGGAATCTGTAAACTCTTTTTTTGTTTCGAAACAGAATTTCGCTCTGCTGCCCAGGCTGGAGTGTAGTGGCGTAATCTCAGCTCACTGCAACCTCCACCTCCTGGGCTCAAGTGATTCTCCTTCCTCAGCCTCCCAAGTCGCTGGGATTACAGGTGTATGCCACCATGCCCAGCTATTTGTGTGTGTGTGTATTTTTAGTACAGATGGGGTTTCACCATGTTGTCCAGGCTGGTCTTGAACTCCTGACCTCAGGTGATCCACCCACCTCTCAGCCTCCCAAAGTGCTGGGATTACAGGCATGAGCCACCGCGCCTGGCCAGAACCTGTAAACTTTCTCTTGGCTGTAAGTGCTTCTTTCTTGTCTCTCTGGGTCACTGTTGAATGCATAGCATATATATAGTCAAGGCTCAACAAGCATTTTCTGCACCCATAAAAGGTGCATCTGTTGTGTGAGGCCTTGAAGGCTGAGCTCAAGAGTAGAGAGATTCACCGAGAACTTCACAGCGGGGCAATACCCAGCATGATGAGAGAAGTGCTTGTGTTATCTGAGAAAAAAAAATCCCAAAGGCTTTCAAAGATAATAATAGCAAAGTAAATTTCAAGAGTGGATCTAAATTCACCAACCCCGGTGAAAGCTGAAAATTACCATCCCAGCTGGTGGAAATGTCAATTCAAACTTCGTTTATAAAACCATTTCAGGCTCTGATTGCTAAATTATTATTTCATATGAGAAGGAGCATTGTCTGGATAAAAAACGATGGTGAAAGTAAAAAAAAAAAAAAAATTCAATTTACTCAACATCCCCCTCGCTGGAAAAAAAAAAAAATTAACACTAAAAGTTACGCCAGATAATTGCAGATATAAATATCACTTAGTGCAGATGTTGTGTATAAAATGTAATTATTACTCATGGAAAATCAATGGTGGCAAATGATAAAATCCATGATTGGAGCCTTTCTACTGAGCAGAAATGTATTAGCGCTTGGACTGTGGTTTATGCACTTTTTAATTGGAAATGATCTCTAACTAGAAATGGATCTCGACACAGGGATGAAGCAGCTGATTGCAAATAAAGATGTAATAAAAGCCAGACTCTCTGGAAATGTAGGGAGTTCGGTACAGAAACCGTTTCCCCATCCCATCCCAAACACGTCTCCTGCTCACTTTCCCTTGTTTATTGGGCGTTTGCCTGCTGTGATCCAGCCCTGTGGCCGACAGCTGTGACTGAGAGAGAACGAAAGGCATGCTTCCTCCTAAACGATGCCTGCTAACAAGTGAGTAAGTGTGATAACCACAGAGTGTGACAGAGAGATGAGGAAAGACGAAGTGACCAGAGAGGCCACAGCAGATGGAAAAGGCCTCTCTGAGATGGACACAATCTAGATGAAGCTGAATGGTGAGAAGGAGCCAGGCATGGAAAAATGGGGAGAGAATAGGCAAAGGCTTGTTATGGTACAGGAGGGCTAGGGGAGGTCCCCAAATGCCAGTGGGACCTTGACCCCAGCCAACGTCCAGGCTCTTGACACCGGCGTGAGAAGAAATTCAGAAAATAGTGACAGTACAGAGATTTACTGCAAAGGGAATAGTATGCACTCAAGAAAAGGGAGTGGAGGTGCACTCAAGAGAGATGTGCTCAGCGGAGTTAGGGGCTTCCATCTTGATGGGTTTCTTTCCTTCTTTTTTTTTTTCTTTTTTTTTTTTTGAGACAGAGTCTCACACTGTCACCCAAACTGGAGTGTGGTGGCACGATGTTGGCACACTGCAACCTCCGCCTCCTGGGTTCAAGCGATTCTTCTGCCTCAGCCTCCCAAATAATTGAGATTACAGGCACCCACCACCATGCCCAACTATTTTTAGTAGAGATGGAGTTTCACCATGTTGGCCAGGATGGCCTCAAAATCCTGACCTCAGGTGATCTGCCCACCTCAGCCTCCCACAGTGCTGGGATTACAGGCGTGAGCCACTACACTCAGCCCTTAATGGGTTTCTTTAACCAAGGGATGGAACATTCATGAAGATGCCTGGAAAAAAGGTGAAGATTTCTCAGAATTGTGGTGCCACCCATATTAATAGCAGATATGGGTGTTTCCAGATCTGTCCTGGCACTGATAGGTGTGTGGTTTAGGATGTTAATGAGTATATCATGAGGTCGTGCCTGAGACCTAGGTCAAATCCAGCACCATGCTAAGCCCAGGTGGTCTTAGCCAGCTTGGCCCACACTCCAGTTTTCGGGGTCTTATCAGCTGCTAGCTTATGCAGCTATTTTGACAGTTTCCTGTTGGCTAGTTGATACGGTTTGGCTCTGTGTTCTCACCAAAATCTCATGTTGAACTGTGATTCCAACTGTTGGAGGTGGGGCCTGGTAGGAGGTGATCGGATGATGGGGCTGGATATCCCCCTTGCTGTTATCATGACAGTGAGCAAGTTCTCCCGAGATCTGGCTGTGTAAAAGTGTGTAGCACGTCCCCCCTCAGTCTCTCTCTCTCCTGCTCTGTCATGTGAAGATGTGCCTGCTTCCCCTTCGCCTTCCACCATGCCCGTAAGTTTCCTGAGGCCTCCTCAACCATGCACAGCCTGCAGAACTGTCAGTCAATTAAATCTCTTTTCTCCATAAATTACCCAGTCTGAGGTATGTCTTTTACAGCAATATAAGAAGGAACTAATACACTAGTTATGTAAAACTGATGCCTGGGATTTTCTATTCTCCTGTGACCACCCTATATGATTCCTATCTCAGTTACAGATGCCAAAAGATACTCTAGAAGGTTTGGAACATAAAAGGAAGCAGTGAACAGGGGTCCACTGAGGATCATATTTGCTATTGGGCCTTTCAGTCATCTTGATGATTTTCATCTCTGAGGGTCCCTCAGTTGATCCACCCCAGATGCCCAGGGAGCGAAAGCTATTAAGCATCTGATTCCAAATGGACCACCATCTGGTTGGTTTTCACCCTAATCCCTGTTTCGAGTCTTCAGTAACCCCACAGTGCCATGCAAACCTGCCCACAAACTGCCAAGCATATATGCCTCCTCTGCCATCAGCCCACAGGCTGCAGGAACACCTGCCTCCAGGAGACCTTGTGGGAAAGGGCAGTGAACAGCCAATACCTCCCCTTTGCTCCAAGACCTCCCTCATCCTTGGACCACAGTGCCTGCCTTCAGCTTTTCAAAGCAGGGGCTCAGACACACACCCAAGGTCCGTCAGTGCCCCCAGAGTAATTCATCATTGCCAAATTCTGGGCATGTGCAAAAGAAAGCCATGATGCATCTCACCCTTATTTAGTGTTCTCATTTTTCCCTGACACATGCAGGTCAGAGTCTGACAACTCTCCTTTGACACACAAGTCTAGTGTCTGGCTCAAGGTCACATATGCTGCAGATCCTAGAGGCAAGACTGGAATCCAAACGTCTAGACTTTGGGAACAAGGTTTCTGGATGAGGATAGTGTCCGCCAATGAGACATCATAGAACTGTCTGGGAAGAAACCATATTAAGAATTCAGACTCAGTTTCCTTCTGGAGCTGACATTCATAAGGATTCATAAGGACAAAGCAGAAAGGAACACCCCGTCATTGAAGTGGGACCCCACCTCCTGCTCCATTAAGTAAATCACCTCATGCATCTTCACAAAGCTCCACAACAAGGCTGTTCATCTCTGCCCTTCTGAAATCTATTTCCTATCCTTTTTGTTTTGTTTTTTCCTTTCCTCTTTCAGTGCCTGCTTTGAGACAGCTACAAATGAGACAGGGTGATTAATTTCATATTTTGGCTACCGTTGCAGAAACACCTTCCCTCCAACGCCGGTACAAAAAGGAAAGATTTAATCAGTCTCCAGTGTGGTTACCTTGTACGTTCGAGGTCTCTGATGGGAAGCGAAGACGAAGTTTTCAAACATTAAACTTTAATGAGCAGAGCAAGCAAGCATATTGCTGCGTCAACACTCGGCTTGGCCTCACTGGGGAGAATCCCAGCCTATTCCATCAATCTCACCAGATCAGTATTGTCATTCACTCTCAGCTCGTATTACATTTGCCCATGATAGGTGTGTATGGAAAATATTCTGTCCCATCAATCAGCACCAGGGTAAACCAGTGAGGGCAGGGACTTTGCAAAGTTCTGCGAGGCTGATGGAGGCAGGGTACTTTGTGCTTCAAGGTGGAAGTTAGTTCTTTCTATTTCGAACTCATTACACCTTAGATCTCGGGTAGGCCTTTTTCACAGGAGGAGGAAACACACAGAGGGTGGGGAGGGTTTGTCTTAAAGATTAAGATCAGGGCAACAGACAAGCATGATGCCTCATAGGACTTTGGGAGGCCAAGGTGGGAGGGGTGCTTGAGGCCAGGAGTTCAAAACCAGCCTGAGCAACATAGTGAGATCCCATCTCTACAAAAATTAATAAACAATAATAAAAATTAAAATGAGTAAATAAAAAATATCAGGGCAAAAATGAAAGCCATGTCTTGGGGATCTGAATTTCAAGAATCATCTAAGCAAGGTATCAACATACTTTTTCTGTAAAGGGCTATACAGTCTCTGCCACATCTTCTTAGCTCTGCTACCATAATGTGAAAGAAGTCACAGACAATATGTAAGTGAATGGACATAGCTGCATTTAGATAAAGCTTCATTTAGGAAGACAGGCAGTGGACCAGATTTGGCCCATGGGCGATAGTTTGCCAAATCTTGATATAGGCTCTAGGGTCAAAAGAAGTGAACAGGATGCCACAGCAACTAGGAAGAACATCAAACTCAGATTTCCTCTCACACAGAGATAATTGCTAGAAGGTAAGAAGAAAAGCGCCAAGTCCCCGTACTGTTGATGGTTTAATGGTTTAGAACACTAAATAAGAGTGAGATGTTCATGACTTTATCTCACACATGCATGGAATTTGGCAACGATGAACTACTCCAGGGGCATTGATGGATCTTGGGTCTCAGTCGGAGCCCCTGCTTTGGAAAGCTGAAGACAAGCACTGTGGTAGATGTCATTTCACCCGAACAACTCACTCACTAAACCAATGCAACATAGATAAGTCCTTCTGGCCACAGGACCTTTGTACACACTGTACTGCCTCTGCTTAAAATGTTCTGTCCCACTTTCTCTCCATTAAACCCTCTTCGTCTTTAGGTCTTAGCTCACAGACTACATCCTCCAGGGATAAACACATCCTGTACTCTGCTTTTACTGCACTCATCACAGTTTGTGATTGTGTCTTCGCATCTCAGACTCTCTCCCCTCATTAAACTGCAAACTCCCTGAGAGCTCACCTAAGCTGGGTACCATGGAGCACAGGACCTGGTGTGTGGGAAGTACTAAGTGAATATGTATTAAATAAATAGGCCTGAAAGTTTTCCACTAGAATTGGGAAAAACAGCTACCTGTGACCTGTGGTTTTCCTCTCATCAGCAAATACTTACTGAACAGCCTCTGTATCTGCAGAGAGAGGAGTAGCTAGTTCAGGGTTCTTACACTTTGAGCATGCACCGGCATGGCCTGGAGGGCTTGCTGACCCACAGATTCCCAGGCCCCAGCCCTGGTGTTTCCGACTCAGTAGGTCTCAGACAGAGCCCGAGAGTGTGCAGTTCCAACAAGCTCCCGGGCAATGCTGATACTGCTGGTCTGGGGCCTACACTCTGCAATTCTCAACCCTGGCCACACATTAGACTCACTGCAGAGACTTTAAAAATACCAGTGTCTGGGCCCCACCGCAGACCAACTTACATCAGGTTTTCTGAGGATGTGAGACCTGGACATTGTTGTATGTTTGTCTGTTGTTACATGCTGCTGCTGTTTTGTTGTTTAAAGCTCCCTGGGTGATTCTAATGCGCAGCTAGGCTTGAGAACAACTGAGTTAAAAGATGTTTCTAACGCAAGAGCTGTCTTTAGGGGCCAGGCTCCAGCACTGGCTTGGCCCACAGAAGCAGTCGAAGAACATTCTGGGGTATCCAACGCAAAGTCTAGCTCCTGGCTGCTGGGCCAGCTCCTGGTGCACATTTGAAAGGCACATGAACAGTACGTAAAAATCACTGAGGATTCATCAGCGTTACCGTGCACAGCAGTTGTGAATCTATTTTGATTGCTGTAAGAATCCCGTCGTATAAATATTCTACAATATATTTACCCATTCTCCTGTTGGTGGACATTTGGGGCTATTACAAGCAGTGCTGCTATAAAATTCTAGGTACATAATACTTGGTGAACATATACATGCATGTCTTGTCGTCAAAGGAAGCCAGATAGAAAAGAATACACACTACTGTGCGATTCCACTGACAGGAAGTTCCAAACAGCCAAAATTAACCTTTGGCCATAAAAGCCGGGTGGTGCTTGGGAGGGTGGGTGCCGAGTCGCGAGGTGGGTGGTTCGGGGCGGCTGGTAATATTCCAGTTCTTCATGTGGGTGCTGGCAGCCTAGATGTGCTCACACTGTGACAATTCATCCAGCTGTACTCTTGTGGTTGATTGCTTTTTTGTATGTTTATTATATAGTCACACGCCATGTAATGATGTTTCGGCCAATGACAGACTGCACATATGATGGTGGTCCCGTAAGATTATCATGCAGCACGTACAGAAACCTGATATATGGAATTTGATACTGGCATTGCAGATCAAATCGGGGAGATGACTGAGATTCAGTAACAGCGTTAGGACATTTGGTTTTCTATACGGAAAAAATATATATAAATAAATGTATATACATTATCTAGGTTTGTGTAAGTACGCTCCAGGAGGTTCACACAATGAAATCACCCAATGACGCACTTCCCATTAACGCATCCTCGTCGTTAAGAGAAGAATGATTGTACTCAATGTGAAAGAAAAAAAGTTATTAACAAGAACTCGCAGTGCAGGGGCGGATGCACTTCCAGCCCACGGCCTGCAGGGGGCGCGGCAGCTTCATGATCTCTGCTCTCCCACACGGCTGCTCTGGTCCGTGGGAATCCGGTTGGCCAGGCCTCCTTGAAGTTTCTGGGCGGTCTGCAGAGCAGGTGATGCTCGGAGCTCACAGGAGTGTCCGGAGGAGCCAAGGCAGGACTGGGCCACACTCATCCCCCACTCACCCCGCCCTTGGCCAGCACCATGGCGGGCGGGGGATTCCATTCTCAAAAGTTCTCAGCTATCCCAAGGCGATTCTTCCTGAAAGGGCTCCAGATAGCAATGCCGGGTTCCCAGGACCCGTCTCTCTGCCTCCCCAAGGCCAAGAACCTAGAGAAGGTCACACTGCACCTATGAATAGGAGCAGCCTGGGTTCAAGTCCTGGTTCCAGGTGACCCTGAGCAGAGCTCCTAACCTCCATTTCCTGCTCTGTGAGGGGGCAGGTGATACCACCCACCTCGTGGGGTTGCAATGAGGACTTAATGAAATGAAGCATGTATGTCACTTACCAGTGTCTGCCTTGGGATGTAACTGGTAGCTGTAGCCCTTCCCAAAATGAACGAGATGAGCCCAAGATAGGTGGCCCCTACTCCTCCCACCAGCACTGCATGGCCACAGAAAGGGGAAAATAAAAGTCACCCTTTCTCCATTGCCTTAGATCCATCAAGCTCTGCCACAGTAGAAGCTGAGGACAGGTTCAGACCAGGTCAGCGGCTGTGGCTCACAGGCCTCTGACAGTGGCTGAGGTCAGCCTGCAGGCAGCACCAAGACAGACAGCGGGGGAAATAACAAGCTAGGCCTGGGTCTGACCTCCTTCCAGATGCTCTGGGCTGTGAGACATCCTTGGATTCAGCACTTAAGGTGCCAGGAAGGTTGCCAGCTACCTGGAATGCCCAGGTCTGGTGGAGTGGAAAAGACAGCTTGGGAGTTCAGACGGAGTTGCACATCCCACCCCTGTCACCACGTGAGCTGTGTGACCTGAGGAAGCTATCTGCCCTCTTGGAGAGACAGCTATTCCTCAGCAAAATCATCCATCTTTAGGACTGTTGGCAGGGCCGAGAGAGGTCATCATGTCAAGCACCGGGCACACCCCTTCCTCTGGGTGGCTCTGAGATCCTGCATAATAATTATAGCAATAATAATACCACCAGCTAATATGTAAGGGCTCACCCGATGGCAAGACAGCACTGGGAATAGACACCATTGTCCCCATTTTACAGACAAAGAAACTGAGTTCAAAGAAGGAAAGACAATGACATCATCTTGCCCAAGGTCAGACAGCCGGGAAGGGCTAACAGATGAACTCGAATTGAAGTCCATCCAGTTTCAGAACTGTTCTTTTAACCTACCTGGCTGGATTAGAACTTAAACCAGTGTCTCAGAGCCCAGCCCTTCGAGGTGAGCCCTGGACATTAAGGATATTTGTGCCTAATTCTTTGCCCTTTGTCCTCCTTCCAAGGAAGCTAATAATTCTCAATGCACTCATGTTGTCTGCCCTTCGTGTGTAAGCACAGGGTTAGCCACAGCCAAGGGAAGCATGAGAGGAGAACAGGAAAGAAACTTGTACAAAGCCAATTGTGCCTAGGAATTCCTATCATGCAGAAATGCCCCAACCGTCCCTCCGCTGCCCACAGAGCCTTAGTGTCAGGCAAAGCTGGACAGGCAGCATCTGGCACTGCTGCTGACTTACAGTGTGACTGTGGGCAAGTTAGGTCATTTCTCTGTGCCTTGGCATCCTTATGTATGAAAATGCAGAAACTGCCAGAAAGGGAATTTACCAGAACACTTGCAGAGACTAAATGAGATGTATTTAAACTGCTTACCAGAATACTGACATATAAGTCAGCACTCAAGTTTCAGATATTGTATCACCATCATCTTCCATCATCATCACCATCATCACCATAATCCTCCATTATCATCACCATCCTACCCCGCCACACCATCATCTTCAATCATCATCATCACTATTACATTCCATCACCATCTTCCATAATCATCATTAACACCACCGTCTTTCATCACCATAATCCTCCATTATCATTACCATCACACCCCACCACACCATCATCTTCCATCATCATCATCATCACCGTAATCCTCCATTATCATCACCATCACACTCGACAGCATCATCTTCCATCATCACCATCACTGTTATCTTCTATCACCATTGTCTCCCATAATCATCATCATCACCATAATCCTCCATTATCATCACCATCACACCCACCACACCATCATCTTCAATCATCATCATCACCATTATATTCCATGACAATCTTCCATAATCATCATTATCACCATCACCTGCCATTACCATCGTCTTTCATCTCCATAATCCTCCATTATCATCTCCATTACACCCCATCACACCATCATCTTCCATCATCATCATCACCATCATCAGCATAATCCACCATTATCATCACCATCACACCTGACCACACCATCATCTTCCATCATCATCATCACCATCATCTGCCATCACCACAGTCATCTCCATCATCTTCAACATCATTACTCTTCATCTTCACCATTATCTTCCATTATCATCATCACCACCACCCCCATCACCATCATCACCATAATCCTCCATTATCATCACCATCACACCTCACCACCATCATCATCGCCACCAGCACAACCATCATCATCATCACCACTATTATCTTCCATCATGATTACATCAGCGTCTTCACCATAATCATCTTCTCCCCACCACCACCACCATCATTATCATCATCATCACCATAAATCTCCATTATCAGCACCATCACCACCACCACCACTACCACCATCATCATCACCATCATCATCACCATCCTCATGCCCATGACCACCAACTTCATCATCATCACTCCCACTACTATCATCATCGTTATTTCATTTCAGGGAGATAATGCACACCAAGGGCATAGCATACTGAGGACAAGCAGAGGTGTGACAAAGCTTCCCATGCCTAGAAGGTAGACAGGAGCTCCACCATCTTGGAAGACATAACCATTAGTTGTGCCTTGCTTTTTAGCTTTCATTTGCTATGGTCGCAAGTACATTAAAGCATCCCAGGAACAGAAATACAGGTCTCAATACCCCTATTTCCTCAGAACACTGCCTCTGCACCTTCAAGAACAGAGACCAAGACCAGCCAACCTTTCCAGACTTCAGTTTTCTGCAACAGACAAAAGAACCCAAGTCCTCACCCTCAGGGTCCACTCAATAATCTAGGGTGGCCCAGAGCCAACTCGTGCTACCAGCTCCTGCAAGATCTGAAACTCTCACATCATCTTTGGTTCCCTCTTCCTCTCTCCTGTTTTCTCATCATTCCCCCACTCATTGTAAAAGAATCAGGCATCTGCTCCATCACAGACCCTGTGATAGGAACTCAATAAACAATAGACAACAAGATGGTTCTTCTCCCTGCCCTCAGGAACGCTTCAGTCCAGTGGGGCAGCTGGACACTTGGCAGATAATTATGTAGTGACAGCTATAATAGACCACAGGAAGAACAAACACAGGGAGCTTGGATGGCATAGAACAGGGGGTGGACATTGTCTGGAGAACTCCAGGAGGGCTTCCCTGGGGAAGTGACACCTACACTGATCCCTGAAAGAGGAAAATGAATTCTCACAGTGATGGAACAGGGAGAAGTTAAGCAAAAAAATTCTGGGAAGAACAGTTTGTGCAAAGGCCTGGGGGTACTGGAGGGGACTGGAGTCTCCACTGAGGTGAGCATTGAGGATGAAGGGAATGAGGTCTGAGAGAGGCTATTGAGGTAAAAGGGCTTCTGACATTGCTGGGTCTTACAAGTTAAGCAAAGGAGTCTCAGGTTTCATTCTTAAATCTCCAGCAAGCTATTAAAGAAAAAATTTAAGTTAAAATTAATAAAAAAAAAAAACACTGATTTTTATCAGTGATTGCTCCATGCTTAGAAATGGGAAGGTCACTGAGTCTTGATGAGTGTCTTCTCCATCTCCCAGGAGTGATTCAAGTAGACTTGCATTCCCACATAGAGAGAGCACAAGAGTGAGACCTGATGGACAACTCAAGCTAACGGGTGAAGAAAGATGTGCTGGCATGTCCCTGTGCAGAGTATCATTTGCCCCAAATCCAGAAGACCTGTCAGGTGGAGATTCCAAACATATGTTGTCACTACACAGACCTTCTTCCATCCAGCTTCCCCATCTGCCCATGCCAAGGGGTCCACACTCAAAACAGATCACTCTGTACAGTGACGGAGTTGAATACTGATGTCTGCTGGGAAAGCAAGTCCTCATTGGTCCCCTCGGCTCCTCTTCTCTTGCTCAGAAGGCAAGACATCCAAGTTGGACATCAGATGGAGAACAGGAAGCTACATGGAGCCCCTTTGTCCGTCCCGCCAAACGTTCTCTTCTTCACGGGTAGTTTCAGGACATGAGATGACCCCTGATGGAACCCTAAAGTCATCTATCACTTTGACAATACTGCAGTCAAGTCTCCACCACCGGGACTTCCTAGGGGAGACAGTTTGAATTGAAGAGCATTTTTATAGGGTTTTAAGTGTTATTACTTTAAGGAATGACTGGAATAAAGCAGTTCTCAGAGATGTGCTTCAGGCGAGAGAAAAGAATTGTCAAAATTAGAATAAATTATTGGGAAGCAGGGAGAGAGGAGGCGAGCTCATACTGAATTCCGACTACGAGCTGGCTGCTTTGCAGAGCCTGCCTCTTAATTCTCACAACAATCTTATGATGTGGGAATGATTATCATCACCATTTTGCAGATGGAGAAAATGAGGTTCAACACGATAATAACATCCTGAAGATCACAGTGTTTATTAACAGAGAAGTGACCTGATGACAGAGTCTATCTCAGTCCCAAACCCATGGTCGTTCTTGTGCTCCCAGACAGGGTGCACACTCACAAGCACTTTTGAAGTTCTGGACGATGTTTAAGGAAATGCCCTAAAATAGACCAGGGGTAATAGAATCTCATAGTTAAAAAATCTGGGCTTTAGACTCAGGCTGCCTGGGCAAGTTATTAACCTTGCTGAGCCTCAGTTTCTTTTATCTGTGAAATGAGGACAGAGGTGAATGCTCCTTGAGGTATAATGAGGAATAAACATTAAAATCCATTTAAGTCCCTAATTGTGGTAGTTGGCATTTAGTATAGGCTTCATATGTGTTAGCCATTGTCACTGTTACTAAGCACATCATCATGTATCTAATTGTGGTAGGTAACATCTAAAATGGTACCCAGTGATCTCACCTGTTGGTATGCATGCACTTGTAGAGTCCTCTTCCCTTGAGTAATATCTGAACTTACTGGCTTTTTTGAGACAGGCTCTCTGTCACCTAGGTTGCAATGCAGTGGCAAATTCATAGCTCACTGCAACTTCAAACTCCTAGGCTCAAGCAATCCTCTTGCTTCAGTCTCCTAGGTAGCTGGGACTACAGGTGTGTACCGCAATGCCCTGCTAAATTTTTTTTTTTGGACAGAGTCTCACTCTGTCACCCAGGCTAGAGTGCAGTGGCACGATCTCAGCTCACTGCAACCTCCGGCTCCCTGGTTCAAGCGATTCACCTGCCTCAGCCTCCCAAGTAGCTGGGACTACAGGTGCCCGCCACCACGCCTGGCTGATTTTTTTTTGTATTGTTAGTAGATGGGGTTTCACCATGTTGGCTAGGATGGTCTTGATCTCCTGACCTCATGACCTGCCCGCCTCAGCCTTCCAAAGTGCTGGGATTACAGGTGTGAGCCACCGTGCCCGACCATTTTTTAAAGTTTTTGTACAAACAAGGTCTCGCTATGTTGCCCAGGCTGGTCTTGAACCTCTGGCCTCAAGCAATCTTCCTGCCTCAGCCTCCCAAAGGGCTTGATTACAGGTATGAGCCACTGTGCCCAGCCTTAATTGTTTCTAATGAAAGGAATAAAGCAGAGGGAATGGGGTGTCGCTTCCAAGATCAGGTTATTTTTTTTTTTTTTTTTTTTTTTTTTTTTTTTTTTGAGACGGAGTCTCGCTCTGCCGCCCAGGCTGGAGTGCAGTGGCCGGATCTCAGCTCACTGCAAGCTCCGCCCCCCGGGTTCCCGCCATTCTCCTGCCTCAGCCTCCCGAGTAGCTGGGACTACAGGCGCCCGCCACTTCGCCCGGCTAGTTTTTTGTATTTTTTAGTAGAGACGGGGTTTCACCGTGTTAGCCAGGATGGTCTCGATCTCCTGACCTTGTGATCCGCCCGTCTCGGCCTCCCAAAGTGCTGGGATTACAGGCTTGAGCCACCACGCCCGGCCCAGGTTATTTTTTAAAATCCTGTGACTTCTGACTTGGGTGCCCTCTCTCACTCATTTGCTCTCACTGAGAGAAGCCAGTTGCCAACATGTGAGCTGCCCACTGGAGGGGTTTGTGTGTCAAGAAACTAGTATCTCCAAATGACAGCCGGAAAGACCCGAAGGGTTCTGTCCAGCCAGATTCATGGGTGAATTTAGAAGCACATCATCCCAGTCAGGCTTTGAGTTAACTGAAGTTCTGGCTGGCATCTTTGTTTTTGTTTTCATTTTTGAGATAGGATCTTGCTCTGTTTCCCAGGCTGAAGTGCAGTGGCATGATCATAGCCCACTGCAGCCTCAACCTCTTCGGTGCAAGCAATCCTCCAACCTCAGCTTCCTGAGTAGCTGGGACTGCAGGTGCACACCACCAGGCCCAGCTGCTTGTTTTTAATTTTGGCAAGATGGGGTCTTAATATGTTGCCCAGGCTAGTCTCGAGCTCCTGGGCTCAAGCAATCCTCCTGCCTCCACCTCCAAAAGTGCTGGGATCACAAGCACGAGCCACCATGCCCGGCCCTGGCAGGCATCGTGACTACAGTCTGTGAGAGATTCTTGAGGCAGGGCACCCCATAAAGACACTGCACAAATCCCGACCCACAGAAACTATGAGATAATAAATGTCTGTTGTTTTAAACCACTAAGTTTGGGGGTAATTTGTTACACAGCAATAGATAACTAATACACTCATCCATATTTGTATTCACCCAACAGGGCTTTGCTTTATCAGCAGATCAGAAGGCGAATTTCAGCTGCAATCCTGTCGACAGCATTAGACAAGACAAATTGGCGTATCCAGAGGTAGCAAGTTCACCGTATTTCACACTTCAAAATGCGGAGTCTGACAGCCACAGTGGCTGGGATAGACAGGAAGCTATCAGTCTACAAAGTAAAATCAGAAGGGTGTGGAAATAAGACACAATTAGATCCGGAAGGCACTTTAGAATTCCAAAGCAACTCCAGTTTCTATCTTACAGATGGAGAAAAAGTGCCTAATGGGATTAGTCAAGCAATACTTCCTCTGGGGGCAAGTGTAGGAAAGAGCAGCAGTCAGACAGGCCGAGACCAAGTGTGTCTTGATCAACTAATGATGTCTACCAAGAACACGAAGAGTGTGAAGTGAGGGTGTGTGCCACACGTCTGCCATCCTTGCTACTGGTGCTTCTAGAACTCCAGAAGAAAAAGTGGTTCTATCCCATTGTGGAAACCCAAGCCATCAAGGACTCTGGACTCTGAGGATGAGAATATTTGCATCACCTCCAACCCCAACTCCACAGACACGCTTTGTAAAATGTTTTTAACACTTCCCTACCCAGGGCTACAGACTTAAAGGCACTCCATGGGGTTAGAACTCTGTGACATGAATGTGTTTGGTTGACTGTGATAGATGACAATTTGTATCTGTCCTATAAGGTCCTTACTCAGAGAAAATTCAAAGGGATAGAAAGAGGGACTTCTAAACCATAAGCTGCTTAGAGTCTCCAAAGAATAAAGATTCTTTTATTTTTGTTTGCCCTAAGGATCTTGAAAATATCCCCTTCCCGGAGCAGGAACTGAATGCCCCATTTTATTTACATCAGGCTGATGATATTTTGCTCTCCCAGGAAAAGCCATTTCCCCAGAGGCAATACCGAGATGGCCCACCAGCACCCCTTCTTTGTGCAAAACAGCAGCACGTTTAGAAACAAGGATGGTTTGTTTAGAAACAAGAGCACACACACACCCATTCTCTGTCTCATGCCCCTGGCAGGCATCCTTAATCAATCAAGACATTCCTTTCTAATCAACCTGATTGCGGTCTCAGAACCTATGTAAACACAGCACTTCAAGCAGTCCCTACAATTGATCAGCATCAGCATGAAAAATTAGATTTGCATTAAGTGCCTGCTTTGTCTTTCTTCCTGGCTCAGATGCTGACTTCTGCACCAGGCAGCCCTGGCTGTCTTCCCTACTCAAGCTTCACCCATGAAAAGTTGCATCTCGCCAGCCAGCCCCGCCTGGGCTGCAAGAGGCAGGAGAAATAGCCAAACATACATCTTCCCATCTTCCCCTTGGGCTGGAAGGCAAAGTCTCTGCCTCCCAGTACCAAATGGTGTGCATTACACTCCTTCAGCATGCAAGAAACTGATGAAGACAGTCATCCACATCTGCAACTGGAGAAATAAGAAGGCCTGAGCTGCCCGACCCTAGATGCTCTATGGCTCATCTGGACCAAAAGGTCTTCCAAATCCTGGGATTGAAAGAGAGTGAAAAAAGCATTGTGACAGTAAGTGATGGCTCATGTGTTTATCACGTGATCCGCCATGGTGAAAGTCCCTAGTGTAGGATCTTTACTTGGACAGGGTCCCTGTCAGCACTACCTAAGAAGAGGCTGTTATGGACTGAACTGTATCCCTCCAAAATTTGTGTGTTCAAGTCCGAAGACCCAGTACTGCAGAATGTGACTGTGTTTGGAGATGGAGTCTTTAAAGAAGTAACTAAAGTGAGATGAGGTCATCAGGGCGGGCCTTTATCCCATCCTACTGGCATCCTTTGATTAGGACACAGACACACAGAGGGAAGACCATGTGGAGACACCATAAGAAGGCGGTCATCTATAAGCCACAGAGAGAGGGCTCAGAAGGAACCCACCTGCTGACACCTTGCTCTCAGACTCGCAGCCTCCAGAATGATGAGGGAATGCAGTTCTGTTGTTTAAGCCACACAGGCTGTGGTGCTTTATGGTGGCAGCCCTCTCTAACTAATACAAGAGCTGACCATGACATTTTAGGAAAACTGAGGCACCTGGTATCTTCTTTCCCAGGACGTGACAAATAGCCATGATCAAGCATCTGTGCATCATGTATAGATGAAAGAAAACAACAACACAACTTTTATCATTTCATTTCTCAAAAATACAGATGGGTATTAAGAAGAAAAAAAAAATGTTCCATGAACTCACTACCATAATAAACCTTGCTGACACTGAAAATACACTGGGTGACACAATTCAAATGGTATTGAAAGATACAAAATACCCTGTTCTCCCAGTCCATCAGCACAGCCTATTTTAGTTGCCAATGACTTTCTTAATTCCTTCTAGAAAATTCCAAGGAAATGGGTCATGGGTGTCAACAGGAAAGCAGACATTATGCTGGGGTGAAGATGCTCAACAGAAGACCCCAGTCCTGCCTTGGATGACACCAGTCTAATGAGGAAACCAGACATGAAAAGAAAAATCAACTCAACATTTTGAGATATGAAAAGTGCCCCCAGAGAGGTTGTGAAGACCAATCTGAGCACAAAGAAGAGGAACAAACTAACTCCTTCACTTCCAACAGCGAGAGTCGGATTATTTTTAGAGCTAGTAGACTTGTGTGGGATAACAGGCATTCACATTCAATGTTCTGATTGTGTAGGTTGCTACAACCTGCATGAATGCTCAGACTTTAGACGGAGCATTCCACCTCCAGGATATACACTACATAGATTTCCTTGCAAAATAGGGAAATATATGTGGCAATAACGTTTCAGTGAAATAATGCTTCTAAGAGCAAATCAGTGGAAACAACCCAACTGTCAAGATCAAACAAGTCATGGTACAACCACATGATGACATATTATGCAGACACCAAGAAGAAAGGCACAGAACAGTTTCTGCTGACCTGGAAAGGGCTCCAAGATACAAGAGGAAGGGGAAAAAAGCAAGTCATGAAAGAGTGTGTTACGAATGGCCACTCTGGTGTAAATATTCAAGGCTACATGTGCACACTCTCACACACACTAGCATAGCCACAGGTGAATTCTCTAGAAAGAACTAAGAAAGCCACTGGGAACTAAAATAGGCTGGGCTGGTGGACTGGGGGAACAGGGCATTGTGCATCCTTCTATACCATTTGAATTGTCTAACCCCATGCATTTTCAGCAGCAGCAGGGATTATTATCGTAGTGAGTTCATGGAGCATTTTCTGTTTTCTTAATACTTGTATTTTTGAGAAAGGAAGCTGTAAAAGTTGTGTTGTTGTTTTTTATAATCTATACATGATGCATAGATGGGCGAGGTGTTTCTGGATGTGTAGTATGTATAGATGTGCTTTTATCTCATCCTCTTTGGGACCTCGGAGAGAGATTAGGAGAAAATCCCCCATTGGCTTTGACCCCTGGTCAAAGCCTTCAACACACATCATTAGCGATTCTACAGAGCACAGCAGGGATTTCTTTTATGCATCTCCGGATGAAAGAAAACCTAGATCACAAGTCATTCTGTGAATCTGAGATAGCTTCCTCTCTGCGGAGGAGACCCTGCCACCTAAGCATGTGAGCCACCCCAGACGGGAGCCCAGCAGGCCCAGATGCGGAACACCAATTTCTGACCCTGACCAGGAGAAAGCCAGGCCTGTAGGCGAGGAGGAAGGCCAAGCTCTTGACCTCCTGTGGGCTGGGATGGAGGGTGGGGAGAAAGAAACCAAGGACGGGAAGGACCCTGGACACTGAAAACCGGTCTCTGACACTGCATCTGAGCAAAATGCCTGGTGGGAAATGAGAAGCAAACTGGAGCTTAAGGAATGCTTTAGGAAGCCCAGTGACACATCTGTCCACCATGAATGCAGGTAGCAGGGGAGAAAGAATTCTCTTTTTTTTTTTTTTTAAGATGGATTTTCGTTCTTGTCTCCTAGGCTGGAGTGCAATGGCACAATTTTGGCTCACTGCAACCTCTACCTTCTGGGTTCAAGCGACTTTCCTGCCTCAGCCTCCCGAGTTGCTGGGATTACAGGTGTGTACCACCACACACAGCTAATTTTTGTAATTTTAGAAGAGATGGGGTTTCACCATGTTGGCCAGGCTGGTCTTGAACTCCTGACCTCAGGTCATCCACCTGCCTCAGCCTCCCAAAGTGCTGGAATTACAAGTGTGAGCTACCATGCCTGGCCAGGGAGAAATAATTCTAAGGAAATAATACTCCGCCTGAAGCTCAGCCTTGGCGTGACTTTGCAAGAGAGGCCTTTGGAATCAGAGAGGGTTCAAACCCCATCTCTACCCTCTCCTAGCTGTGTGGCCTCAGGCAAATCACCTAACTTCTCTGTGCTTACAGTCCTTGTTCTAGGGACAGAGATGAGCAATGAACAGGGCAAACATGTCATCTGATTGGCAACAAGCCTTACTGGCAATCAAATGACAGCACCAAGATTTGACAAGGGCCATGAAGGAAATCAAACAGAGGCCATGACAGAAGATAATGAGGGCCGAGGAAGTCTCTGCAAAGGCGACATTGAAACTATGACTGCGTTTTTATGTAATGGAATAAGCCGTCTCTCGCCCCTTGTGGCAGCCAGGGTCCTGGAAGGGAACAGATGGCTCGTTCAAATTAAGATAATTTGTGAGGAAATTAATAAAAGGACTATTCATAAAGGTATGGGCAGGGGGTAAGGGGACCACAAGTTATAATCTGGTGCCCTGTAGCTAGTGATAGTGAGGGGCCCACTCTGCCCTCGTCCCTAAACCTGAATATAGACAGAGAGGGTTGCCTGACAGCAGCAGAGATCTTAGCTTAGGAATACGGCAGCTCATCGGAGGGAGCAGGGTCTATAAGTGCCCTCTTCTCTCCTCCCTCCTCCTGTAACATACTATGGCTCCCTATTGCCCAAACCCAATGAGAAACCGGTGGAAAAAGATGCCTGGTGCTGGGGTTTACACAGGAAAGCCTACCAGGGCACAAGTACAGTGGAGAAGAGCAGAAAGCGGGTCTGGAGAGGTCAGCAGATGCTACCCATTGGTTCCCCTTCTGCACATCTGAATTTTGGGGGGTCATATTAGAATTTGCTAGCGCTTCTAATCCTGCATTCATAAGGCCAATGAGAATTACCTTGTATGTGTTTTATGTGTATGTGTTTAATTCTAAGTGCTTGATGATTTGCTATAGACACATTTTTTGCAAGGGGCTTTCACTGTCTAGAGCTTTAGATGTTCCAGGTAATCAATAACACTGCAGCTCTGACTCCAAATTAAATAACTGCACATTTATTACCCATTACTGGAAGCGCACCAGGAACTCCCCCTCCAGAAGCACAAATCCCCATGCTCAGAGCCTTCCTTCTCCTCTGCGAGCCCACTCTAACCGTCTGGCAGCTTGGATCGGACAATGTGAATATCATCCGGCTTTTAGAAATCAAACTCCCTTCGCTGGTCTAACCTAAATTAGGATGAAAAATGCCAAGGCTCTGAAATTTACTCCGCCAAGCTGAGCCCCGAGGGAGGACGTAACATTTGGCTGCGGAATCGGGGAATATTTGGCTGCTTCCCTGTCATCTGCTTCTCTAAGGAAAGTGAAGGAACACAGAATTTCAGCTCCAAGGTTTGTAGATCCCCTGCTCCCTCCCTACTGAGCTGCCAAAACAAAAGGAAGGGTCACCTAGAAGTGGGGAGTGAGGTGGACCACGGTGATGTATAATGAGAAGCAAGGAGAACAGCATTTGGCGCTGAGTAAGTTGAGCTTCACATCATGCCCTTCCAGTCTCAGCTAACGAAAAATATCACGCTAAGTGGCCAGAGAAGAACAATAGTGTCTGAGCCAGAAATTTCCTTCAGTGACACAACACATCATTTTGCAAGTTTGCATTTCTAGGAGGTCTTTTCTGTGATCAGAACGCTATAAAGCCCCCAGAAGAGAAATCCATGCTGACACACATGCCCATCAGGAGGGAAGAGAGACTGGTGTTACATGCACCCCAGCCCCCAGATAGGAAGCTTTGCAATGAGGGTAAGCAGTAAGATACTGACAATGGATCAAATGCCATCGAGACAAAAATCAGAACCAACCCTATTAGTTGTCCCATCTCAACTCAGCCTCTTGTAGATTAAGAGAAACAGCCCGTGCAATTACTTCAATCACTTATGCAAAGTAGGATCATTTCCCAAATTGGAAGTGACAGTCTGGGCCACCTGGTAGCAAAGGCAGCCTGTCCCCAGGAGGGGCTGAGCATTTCTCTCCTAGCTCTTGGAATATTTGCTTGGTCGTGAGATAATCATAATCAAAATCATTACCTCCTTCCCCAGCACCATCACCATCATCCATCTGCCAACGTAGGAGGGCACTGAGTGCAACTTTTCAGTTCCCCTGAAACCAGCTCTAAGGCCTGTGGCTAGGGAAAAAAATACAGGCACCAAAAATATCTTCAGCCTGGACAGTGTAGCAAGACCCCATCTCTACAAATAATTTTAAAAATTAGCTGGATGTAGTGGCATGCACCTGTGGTTCCAACTACTCTGGAGGCTAAGGCGAGAGGGATTGCCTGAGCCCAGGGGGTCGAGGCTGCTGTGAGCCTTGATTGTACCACCACACTCCAGCCTGGGTGACAGAGCGAGACCTGTCTCAAAACAAACAAACAAACAAACAAAAAACAAAAACAAAATAGTTTATCAGCGTGTATTTTCCAAATCTGTATATACAGATAACATCAGTTACAGAAAGTTTAATATGTGCTATCATGGCTAGATGGAGAAGCAGACATTTGCATTTGAATAAATGGGAGAACTAGATTGAGAAAGGTTAACTTGGAGGGCTGCCGGGAAGACACAAGACTTTAGCCATCTTGAGGAAAGGATTTGTGTAGAGGAAATAGGAGAAACTCGGAAGTTAAAGACAGGGTCTGCGCAAACCCCAGAGGCACCCCAGAGGCAGGGAAGGGAGCTGGTGGCTTGTGCTGTGATAAATTAAAAGGCGTTCAAGGAGCAAATCATATTAAACCCATATCTTGTCCTCAACAAGTAAATTCCAGACACTACTCAAAACAGTTAATTCATCTGACTTTGCTTAAACTCCACAATGACCCGGTAAGATGGGCACTGTTGCACCTGTGAGTGCCACGGCTGAGCTTCACATCGAGGCAGTTGTCTTCACAGTCCACTTACTTGACCACTACATGAATGAGTAATGAGTTCAAGGTCCAATGAAAACAATGCCAATTAAGGAGGCAGAACGACTGTGTTCTGCACTAATGGAGAATCTTGCAATCACATGGAGGCATTAGGAAGAGCAGCCTCAGCCTCCTCAGTTTGGAGCCTATAAGAAATGTCTGGTCCCACTCCAGATTTACTGAATTAGATTCTGCACTTTATTATTTTTTTAATTGACAAGTAAAATATGGCCTATATTCATGGTGTATGACATGATGTTTTGCGATATGTGTGCAATGTGGAACAGCTAAAACAAGCTCTGTAACATATGCATTGCCTGATCCTGCATTTTAACAAGGGTGCCGAGGGTCTCCCTCTATGCATTAAAACGTGAGTGGTGCTGGTCTCAAAGTCCGGGGTCAATAACATAAATCTAAGACAAAGAGGGGGGCACTCTGGGTAGAAACAGGGCAAGTAGGAGCCTGGATGAGCTGCTTGGTGTCAATACATTCTTCAAAGCCATGTACACTTGGCAGCAGTAATTCTGACAGCGTAACAAGACAGTCATGGGTAAGAGCTAGAGCCACACTTTGGAGGCCAGGGCAGAAGGATCACTTGCACACAGGAGTTTGAGGCTGCAGTAGGCTATGATCGTGCCACTGTACTTGCACTCAAGCCTGGATGACAGAGCAAGGCCTCATCTTAAAATAAAAATAAAAAAACTAGAGCCAGGTCCAGGCACTCATGGCTCTGCCACTTCCTCAGATATGTGGCTGCGGGCATCTTATGGAACCCCAAAGACTCACCTTCACCATTTGAACAGTGGAAGCAAAGGACTGGCTCCTCAGTGGGTTGTCACAAAGATTAGGTGAGAAATTCTATATGTGGTGCTTATGCACAGCACCTGCTAATATTAACCCTCCACATAAATATTACCTATTACTAGATCTATGTGAAAATTATAAATTATTGACATTTAGCTGGCTCTGAGGGACCCAATTATAGTTGACAATGCCTGGGAAGAGGCTGGAAGAAGGTGCAGAAAAATGCAAAATGCACCTGAGTTAAATTTCCTCATCCTACCTGGACAGACTTTAAAGCTGTCATCTCATTCTTGACTTTGAATCTTAGGGAAACAAGGGTTACGGCAGCCTTTTCAGAAGAACTTCAAGGCTCAACTTAAATCGCCTGTAGAATTAATAACAGGATGCCTACCTTCAAATCAGCAGGTAAGATAAAAGCAAATTTAACAGACTCTACAGAGCAAAGAACAGAGAAAACAAATGAAGCAGCAAGGAAAGTCTCTGTAATAAATAATATTTTAAATGACAGAAGATCAAACATATCTATTATGACAAATATATTTGCACTAAATTCCTCTATTAAAAGACTAGGATTCTCAGACTGGCTGAATAAACAAAATCCATCCATGTGCCACTTCCAAGAGACCCCTACAACAAAAGGAAATCTTGCAAAATGAAGGGCAGCATGTCCAGGCTTACCCATGGGAACCAAAGAAAGAAAGGAGAATAATGCTGGTTTCAGAAAAACCCAAGGCAGGATGCATCAGCCAAGCTCAAGATGGTCATTTTCTATTAATAAAAGGTTCGATCCAATGCTAGTCAATAAATAGCCTTTGTGTATATGTGCCACATTTTCTTAATCCAGTCTGTCACTGATGGACATTTTGGTTGATTCCAAGTCTTTGCTATTGTTAATAGTGCTGCAATAAACATACATGTGCATGTGTCTTTATAGCAGCATGATTTATAATCCTTTGGGTATATATCCAGTCATGGGATGGCTGGGTCAAATGGTATTTCTAGTTCTAGATCCTTGAACTATGCAGCCATAAAAAAGGATGAGTTTGTGTCCTTTGTAGGGACATGGATGCAGCTGGAAACCATCATTCTCAGCAAACTATCGCAAGAACACAAAACCAAATACCACACGTTCTCACTCATAGGTGGGAAATGAACAATGAGATCACTTGGACACAGGAAGGGGAACATCACACACCGGGTCCTATTGTGTGGAGGGGGAAGAGAGGAGGGATAGTATTAGGAGACATACCTAATGTAAATGACGAGTTAATGGGTGCAGCACACCAACATGGCACATGTATACATATGTAACCTGCACGTTGGGCACAAGCACCCTAGAACTTAAAGTATCATAATAAAAAAATATATATATTTTTAAAAATAGCCTTTGTGAGTCAAATGACATGGGCTAAGAATATGTACAGTGCAATCTTTGGCCAGTATCAAGAAAAACAAACAGAAATGAACTCTGGGAGATCCTAACCAACCTATGTCATATGAAAAATAAAGAACCCCATGCTACCCCATGCTTATAAAATAAATAAGATCTGTCATACAGAGAGCACACCTTTACAAACGTGCAGGAGTATTTTTTTTTTCCTTGAGATGAAGTCTCGCTCTTGTCCCCCAGGCTGGAGTGCAATGGCGTGATCTCAGCTCACTGCAACCTCTGCCTCCTGGGTTCAAGAGATTCTCCTGCCTCAGCCTCCCGAACAGCTGGGATTACAGGCACCCACCACCACGCCCAGCTAATTTTTATATTTTTAGTAGAGACAGTGTTTCACCATGTTGGCCAGGCTGGTTTTGAACTCCTGACCTCAGGTGATCTGCCCACCTTGGCCTCCCAAAGTGCTGGGATTACAGGCATGAGCCACCGTGTCTGGCCGTCCAGGGGTATTTTTTAAACACACATTAATGAACAAGTTAAGCTTTAACGAAGTCCCCTCAGTAGGTTCTGTACAATCCACTTTCTCACCTACAGTACAAGTGAAAATTAATTTTTAAAAGTACTGTTGTGACAAGTTCCTAATGCTTAGAAGTTCACGAGCACCTTGACTGATGCTGAGGTTGAATAATAAGTAGGGTTTGAATAATCTAAGATGGAGTAATACCAAGAAAATTCTTATTTGCTTTGGAATATGGTCACAAACTCAGGAAAATGCAGCCAGACTTGCCCACTTGTCTGTCCACCCACTCATTCATCCTTCCTTCCTTCCTTCCATCCATCCATCCATACAGCTACTCATCTATCCATTCACCTATCCATCCATGTACCATCCATCCACCCATCACCCACACATCCATCTATCCATCTACCCACCCACCCTTCCTTCCTTCATTCCGTCCATTTGCCCACCCACCCTTACATCTATCTTTGCATCCATCCACCCTTCCATCCATCTATCCACCCACCCTTACATCTATCCTTCTACCCACCTTCCTTCCTTCCATTCATCTATCCATCTACCCACTCACCTTTCCATCCATCCTTCCACCCATCCTTCTATTCATCCATCCATCCATCCACCCACTCATTCTTTCACCCATACATCCATCCACCCACCCACCCACCCACTCATTCAACCATCTACCCACCCATCCTTCCTTCCTTCCATCCATCCACCCACCCACCCTTCCATCTATCCTTCCATCCATCCACCCATCCTTCCTTGTGTCCATCTTTTCATCCATTCATCTACCCACCCTTCTATCCATCCATTCATCCATCCATCCATCCATTCTTCCATCCATCCATCCACGCAATGTGCATTATCTACTCTCGACCAAGGTACTGGGGATGGAATAAAAAGATGAGGCACTATTTATTAGGAATTTTATAGATCCATAGCCATGAAAAAAAAACAGAGTAAGTACAGAAAGTAATTAAAAAGAGGTATGATGATAAGCAATGAGACATCACAGTGTAACAGGAATAATGAGGTGTCACGTAAGGTCTGTTTCTCACCTAACAAATATTTATCAGATGTTCATTACATGCCATGTGATATGCCATGCCCAGGAGCTATCGCAGTGAATGAGACATATTTCTTGGGGAGCATATATTTCAGCGGGAGGAAATCACGTAAATAAACATGAAAACAAAAAAGGAATATTATTTCAGATCATACTGAGTGCCATGGAAAAGACAGTACAGGGCAATGGAAAGGGGCATGTTTGAGCCAGGGCAGTCATCAAAGGCTCCTCAGGAGGAGGGACATCAGCTCTGAGAGCCTCATGGATCAAGGCAGGGGCAGAGGCAATGTCAGAAAGGTGACTGGAGCGGACTCATGTCAGTGTCAGGCGGTCTGGACATAGTCTGGTAACAACGGGAAGCCTTGAGCAGGAATTCCATGTGTTTCTGCTGGAGCCCCTAAGACGCCCTGAGTTCCTCTGGAAGCCAGACACCTTTCTATGCCAAAGTTACCTACGCAGGCGGGTGTGCAGCTCCCACGGAGGATCAGATGGCAAATCCTGCTCTAATTACGCTGGTAATTACGAGCTGACACTTGCAGAGCAAGAAAGAACATTCCTTCTGTTAGGAAATGATCACTGGGAAGCCAGTCCCGGCTTCTCAAACAGGGAAGGCGCTGTGAATTTACAAACAGCTGATGAAAGGAGACGAGACCCAGTGCAGGAGGGGAGCACAGAAATCACTCTAAGAAATAATTAAGGAGCCTAGAAGATGAGAAGAAGATTTCGTTCCAGCATGCACACGGACCCTCCCGGCCCCTGGGGCAGCATTAAAAAGAGCAAATACTCCTCAGTCAGTCTGACCAAGATTTTAATCCTTGCCCTGTCCATGTGAGCTGGGAGACCTGGTAGCCTGGGAAGGTTATGTGCCTCCCTGACTCTGAGGCTCCCCACTGCTGCAAATGGGTTTAATAATATAATCTTTCTTGCAATGGGGGTCGGGGGGACAACGTTGGGAGGATTACACGAGATCACATTTGTAAGGTGCCTGGAACACAGTAGGTGTACAAGCAATGCCAGGCCCTCCTTCCCAGGCTTCCCTATGAGTCGTGGGTGGAGGCTCTGGAGTGAGGAGGAAGGGAAAGAGAATAAAAGGGAGGGTGCTGCCAACCACAGAGGTTATTATGCTCCCTGGTGATGCTAGAAGGCAGGGAGAGAGCCGTGATAACAAGATTCTCACCCCGTTTTCTGTGTGACGGCGAGTAACAGAGACGTGAGAAAAGAGCATTCGTCAGAACTCACAGAGAAGGCAGACAAGGCAAGGAGATCAAAGGAATAAATCCATCGCCATCTGAAAAACAGCCTGCCTGCTTTCATCTGTCTGGGAGGTGACACAAGGACCCGCACTCCAGCCAAACACCCACTTTTTTCCAAAAGTGCCGTGCGGAGCAGGTCTGAGGGCACGGCAGCTTCCAAAACAGACCCCCTCAAGGATCATAAATCTTCTCCTTGGTCTGGCCACATCTCGCCAGGTCCTTGATCCCCACTCCAGGCTAAGCTCTGGAAATATACCCCTGCCAAGGAGATTTATCCATTTTAAAAGGTCAGAGAATTACTGCCACTGAAGCTTGGGCTCAGAGCAGGTGTAAATACTCCCGAGGTCCCACGAGTGCTTTATCACACTCAGGAGTGAGCACCTGGGAGATGCTGTGCCTCGGCGAAGTTCCTTCCCAGGCAGACCATGTAACTTCCCTGGTGCCTGGAGAGACAGAGGGTTCTCTGGGGGTGGGGACCTACCCGCCCATGCCACCTTTTATCACTTTCTTCTCCCTCTCACCTGGGAAGGGTCTCATCTCCAGCTTCCTGAGCTGCCAGCAATGCTAGGGACCAGGACCTCTCTGTTCAGTTTCAAAGAGCATCTCTCAGAGGGAAAAAGGACACCACTCAACAGATTCCTACCTCAACCCAGTCACTGAAATATTGAAAAGGCAGAAGTGCAAGGTCAGTTAAAAAACATCTTAACTGTAGAGACTAGATCACCTGTTTTCCAATACACTCGTTCCTGAGCCTTTCTCTTCAGAGAGGAACAGAATGCCATTTCCTCAATAGGAATTCCCATTTTCTCACATTCAACTAAGAACTTTTAGGCATCTAAAGATGCTCTGGGGGCTGTGTGGATCTGGGAAGGCTAAGACTGTAATGATTTTTTAAAAATAATCAATCAGACCGGGCACGGTGGCTCATGCCTGTAGTCCCAGCATTTTTGGGAGACCGAGGCCGGTGGATCACCTGAGGTCAGGAGTTCAAGACCAGCCTGGCCAACATGGTGAAACCCTGTCTCTACTAAAAATACAAAAAGTTAGCCAGGCGTGGTGGCAGGAGCCTGTCATCCCAGCAAGTCAGGAGGCTGAGGCAGTAGAATCGCTTGAACTCAGGATGCGGGGGTTGCAGCGAGCTGAGATCGCACTACTCTACTCCAGCCTGGGTGATAAGAGCGAAATTCTGTCTCAAAAACAATAATAATAATCACTGCACTGGTATGAAAAATGCTGATGCTTTCAGGGAGCCTGGAGAAGCCTCCAGATGCAATGGGAGGGTTCCAGGCTGCAGAGATGGACAGACCAGGGTTCAAATCCCAGCTCTGCAACTTACAAACTGTGTGACTGTGTGCAGGTTACCTCAGCTCTCTGGGCTTCTGCTCCCCATGGTAGAAAAAGAGAGAGGATGAGACCCAGTTGCTCAGGTGCTGCATGGATTTAGGCCGATGGGTTATCATATGGCTCATGGGTGACGCCCACTGAATTATTATTTTGTCAAGTTGCCTTTGTCAGGCCTGAGATAGAAAGGGAGAGGGAGAGAGATGAAGAGAGACTGAGAGAGACAGAGAGAGAGAACGTGTGCGTGTGCATGTGACTCTGGGTTAAACAACCTATCAACAAACCAACTCAATCAAATCACCCACCAACTGCACAGACTTTCCAAAGTTTAGAGGTTAAGGGGCTACAGTGGGAAAAGGGGGTACACCAGGGACCAGCAGTAGACACATTTGGTCACTCTAGGAGAGAGAAGCCTGTCTCTCCTTCACTCTCCCTCCTACCCCTTCTTTGCCCAAGCCCAGTGAACAGCCTAGAACATGCTACTCAGGGTTGACATTCCACATGCAGGACGGCGTGGTGGGTGGAAACATGGACGGAGACCAGCCTTGCAGGCTTGAGACCTCAGCTCTGTTCCTCACTCTGGGAGCTCTCGGAGAAAGCTTGCTGAGTCTGTTTCCCTTTGTTAAAAGATGGTGACTGTCTGGCAGCTCCTCCATAAGTTAAACACAGAATTACCATATGACCCAACAATTCCACTCCTAGGTATATACCCACAAGAACCGAAAACAGGAACTCAAACAAGTACAAGGGCACAAATGTTTATAGCGGCACTCTTCGCAATAGACAAAAGGTAGACACAACCCAAATTTCCACCCCTGGATGAATGGATAATCGTGCGGTCTTGCCTTACAATAGAATATTATTCAGCCATAAAAAGGAGAGAATGCTACAATATGAATAAACCTCAAAAACATCATGCGGAGTGAAAGAAGCCAGACACGGAAGACCAAATACTATATGATTCCATTTATATGAAATATCCAAAAGAGGTAAACCCACAGGGGCAGGACGCAGACTAACAGTTGTCAGGGGCTGGGGGGTAGAGGAAGGGGGAGTGTCTGCTTAATGGTCACAGGGTCTCCTTTGGGGGTGATGAAAATGTTTTGGAACTACATAAAGGTGTGGTGGCACAACATTGTGACTGCACTAAAACCCACGGAACTGCTCACTGTAAAACACCTAACTTCGCGTTATATAAATTTCCATTACAAACTGATTAATAAAGAGGGAAGCAATGGTGCCATCACTCAGGCAGTGTAGACAGAAGCAATGAATGAACGTGAATGAGGCACCTGGGATAATCCCTGGCACGTTATAAACCCCCCTCAAACACTTCGTTAGATGCTTCCTTGCTCTGCTGGCTTTTAACAGAGCCCACCTCCCAAACACCCAACTAGTCCTGAAATGACTTGTCCACCCGGGGGATGTGCTGTGGAATGAGCACAGGTGCTGGGATGATACTCCCCACAAAGAAAGAGGACTCTGAGGAGCTCCCAGCAGTGCAAAATGCCTGAAGGCAGCTGCACCTGAGAGAACCCCTCCACCATCTGCTCCATGCTCTCCAAAGCAGCAGCACAGGAGGCAACAGACGGGCCAGAGCTTGCCTGCTCCAGCACCTGCCTCTCAAGAAAACCTCTACTGGTCAGATCCTGCCCTCCCCATCAGGTCCTGCAGAAAGCAGAGTGATCCAGGGTGACCACAGCATGGGCAGACACCTACCAAGAACATGGGAAAAGGTATAAACATCTGTTCTCAGTTCCCAGCCCCAGAAGCTACAATAGAGCTAAGCGACAGGGCAGGAAGCCAAGTGAAGAAGTAGTGACCTCTGTCCTGAGATGGATCCAATCTCCCAGGATCTCACAACTTCTAACTGTGTTTCTGATAAACAAACCAATGTCAGCACAGAGAGGATCCAGGTCAAGCAGAAGGTAGCTACTCAGCATAATGTGTTCAAGGTTCATCCAAGTTGTAGAACGGATTGCTGCTTCCTTCCTTTTTATGGCTGTATAATATTCCACTGCATGGATAGACCACATTTTATTTGGACATGTGAGCTATTTCTCCTTTTTGGCTTCCATGAATAATGTCACTGTGAAGTTGTGTGTCCATGTGCTTGTTTGAGTACCTGTTTTCAGCACTTTTGGGTATATATGTAGGAGTGAAATCGCTGGGCCATATGGTAATTCTATGTTTAACTTTTGGAAGAACTGCCAAACTGTTTTCTAAGTAAAAGAAGCCAGACACAAAAGGCCACTTACTATATGATTTCACTTATCTGAAAAATTCAGAATAGGTAAGCCCACCGAGACAGAATGCAGACTGGTGGTTGTCAGGGGCTGAGGGGAGACGAGAACAAGAGGGGAGACTGCTTAATGGGTACAAGGCTTTACTTTGGCATGATGAAAAAGTTTTGGAAGTAGAGAGAGGTAGTGATTGCCCAACACTGTGAATGTACTAAATGCTTCTAAATTGTTCATTTGAAAATGGCTAATCTTATGTTATGTGAATTTCACCTCAATACAATTTGTTTAAAAAGCAGCTACTCAAATTCTTCTAACCAAAACTGGCAGCCAACAGGAGGAGCCTGGGAAAGGATGGACAGTAACAGGGGTGGGAGGAGGAACAAGATGGCACAGAGCATGCCCTAATCACCACTCAAATGACAGCAAGCATAGATTCCGCCTCCCCACAAAGCCTCCTTGGCCACTTAAACCATCTCCAATCTACTCAAGGGCCAGCCATGCGATCCTCTCCAATCCCATTACACAGGAAATTTACATATGTAATAAAAAGATGCTGTCTTGACACTAATCTTGGGGGAAAAAATTCTTACATTTGTATTAATTTTCCTTCTCAGGTTTTAATTGAAGAGTGGATACAACAACATGGGGGGAAAAAATCTAACTTCATCTATCCAAGGGTCATGGGGCTTCATTAGAAATTAAATTAGTTCCTCATTAAGCAACAATAATAACGTAGAGTTGAAATCGATTTAAAAAAATTGCATTGCCCCAAGGTATAGATCCATTCGGTTCAATTATATTCTTACATGGTCAAGCTCTGGTACCTTCAGTGCTAATAAAATTGTGGCATAATGCCAGGATGTGGGGCTTCACTCACCTTCAAAACTCAATGATAAAATATAGGCAAGCACCCTCATCATTTCCAATAAGAAGCTGTTTAACTGCCTGTCCACCCCTCAACCCTGGCAAAAATGACTTCATTTCTGGAGCTCATGCTTTGAAGACGCCAAGTATGTTTGATCTCATGAGTCTTCCCTGATCAATTAGTAGTGACTGTCTTGCTAAGGGATGAACCATGCTGCGGTTGATTACAGATGTCTGCCCCGGGCAATGAAGTTGCAGGGCTGTGATGCAAGACTTTTCTATTGCTTTCATTTCCACCAGACTTCACAGACATCTTAAGTCAGGACAAAATAAGCACTTACCTGATCCTCGACCAGGCTGTATGGCAGGGACAGTAGATCCTGCATTTAAAAAAAAAGAGAGAGAGAAAGAGAAAGAGAAGAAACGTTGAGTTTGCATTGAAACAATTGCTTTTGCTTTGTTTTTCTCTTAGATTTAGGAAAGAATGTTTTATTCATTCATTCTACAAACATCCATTAAATGCCTAACATGTGTCAGGCTGTGTTGTAGGCTGTGCTTTTGACAACAAACAAGATGACAAATCGCTGTCGTAAGACAGAAGGAAGATGGGGGAGACATGGCAAATAAGGAAGCTAACGAACAACTATTAATAATAAACGAAGAAAAGATCAGAATGCTAATTCCTATGTTGATAACAAGATGAATTACAGGGTGGAGAGTGACTGGTGCTACTTTTGACTGGGGGTCAAGTAGCACTGAGGGTGGAATGACAAGGAGACTTCCATATGGAGGGATGGCAGGTCACACGCCCTGGGGCAGGGACAACGGACAAGCTCTCTTAGAGCAGTGCAGAGCAGCCAGAACCATCAAACAGAGTGATGGGAGAGGCAAAGAGATGATGTCAAGGAGGCGGGCAGGGACCAGAGCATATCTAGCCATGCAGGTTGAGATATAGAGTTCGGGTGTTTTTCTAAACAATATGGGAAACCACAGGAAGATAGCATTTCTTTCTTAAAACACCCCAGCTCCTGAACTAGGATTCCCAGGTGGCACCCACAGAAACCCTTGCTGCCTCGAGGAAGACCTCACTTTGTGAGTACTCTCTGATTTCAGGGCCCCAGGAGTTGAAATGCCCCCTCCGCCCCCACCAGGACCTGAACTGAGTCAAGCACCTCCATTGGATCAGAACCCCAACTCCTCCCCTCAACAAATGTAGCCCCCATGGTGTAGATCGACTCACACACATGCTCCCCTTGGCCTCAGAAGGCTGAGTCAGTTCCTTGCACAGGAAGGACCCTGGCTTAGTCAAAACAGCAAGGGCCCATTGCACAGACACTGTGTGGAACATGAATCTGAGGGCCAGCCTGCCCCAAGCCCAACACATCACTCTTCAAGTCAAGAACACCTTCGCTTTCTTTCTCTCTCTGACCTAAGCTTGTGCTTCTGCCATATTCCAGAATTGGACACAACGATTTCCCACTTAAAGTGGGAGAAGATATCATAGCTCCCCTTTTTTCCTGCCAAAAGGTCAGGCCTTTCAGGTTCCCCATGAACTCCGCCAGCACCTCCTCTTCCTGCCCAGCCAAGGATATTGCCACAATACCAACTGGTCCCATCAAGGGCTCCAGACCCAACAAGGTGCCTTTGGGAGTTTACCTACTGCAGCACCATGGACAGAGACCAGACGCAGCTCTGCTCTGCGGCCCAAGGTCTCGGACACAGGAGACCTGGCCATTCTGGAGAAAGCCACATTCAACCCTTGCTGTCCACCAGACTCCACTTCCTGAGTCTCAAATTCCTCAGCCTACTTCATAGGGTGGGGATTCAATGAGGCCACGCAAGCCTGGTCCATGGAAAAACATTCAGGGAAGGCCTGAGTGTTAAGAGCGATTACTGGTATGTATGTTATAGTTCTTATATGAGCCCAGGACCATGAAATTAACAACGAACACGGGCTAGGGTGAGTCAGCTCCATCTCAGCTGCATGAAGAGGAGTCCTGGGGGACATGACTTTGACCTACAGTCACAATTTGGAAACAGGTAATCCACAGAGTAGATGCTGGATGTGCACCTGGAGAATGAGCTGTTTCTCCCAGCCCTGCTCAAAGGCTGTGTTTTAAGCTGAATCGTGCCCCCGCCCCCACAAAACTCCTATGGACAGAGGCCAGACTCAGTCCAGCGACCCCCAACCCTAGGACCTCTGAATGTAATTGACTTGCAGACAGAACCTTTCAAGAGAGGATTAAGTGAAAAGGAGGCTGTTAGGCTGGGCCCTGATCCAGTCTGACTGCTGTCTTCATAAGAAGATGAAATCTGGATGCACATAGAGGTGTCAGGGATGCAGGAGCAGAGAAGAAAGGCCAGGTGAGGATGCACGAAGGAGGTGGCTGCCTACAAGGCAAGGAGAGGGGCCACAGAAGAAACCAATCCTGCTGACACCTTGGTCTTGGACTTCCGGACTCCAGAACCAAGAGAAATAAGTTTGCTGTTTAAGCCACTCCATCTATATTACTTTGTTATGGCAGCCTGAGCAAACACACGCACACCCAGGCAGATGTGGCTTTTCTCTCCCCTCTGCAAGGTGCAAAGGAGATGCTTTGTGGTTCTCAAGGTCCTCTCCTCCCAGTCTCCAGACCCCGGTGCCAGCTCAGGTGGGTCTCTGCCCTCAAGCTCCTAAAGGAGGTGCCTGCGGACCAGGGTCTGCACACAGGGCCTGAACAGATACGGACATTCCTCCTGGACTCCTAGAGCCACGCCCTGTGCCTCCCAGCCCCTCCTCCATCCATCATGCCTCCTCTTCACGATCTCCAAGCCCTCCTTCTCTATTGCCTCCTTTCTTGGGACTCAGAAACGTGTCCAAAGCTCACCACATTATCAACTATACAGTTCTGTTTTCTTTGCTTCTCGCCATCCACTCTCCAGAGCTGGGCCGAATGCTGGAAACATGATGGGGCACAAACGGAGGAGGCCCCTCGGGGCGCCCACGGTCTGGGAAGGAGAACACTGTACTGGGAGAGCTACAAAAACTCCACATAAAGCTACAGCTCTGAAGGAGAAGGAGATGATGCAAGGACCCTTGGTCCCCTGTCATCTACTCCTCAGTGCCTGGGTTCCCTGCCCACCCAGACAGCTTCCTCCACAACTAGAATGCTCTGCAGTGGCTCTCCCTTCTTCAAGCGCTGTCGTGTCCCCTCTCTGACATCTTTTCCTGAGATGTTTCCTCCTTTCTCTATGCCTGTCCCAGGAATGCAAACATCCCCTAGGGTCTGCCCTTTGCCCTCCCAGAGAATCATCTGCCACGGCATCTGGACCTCACCGGGGACCCCTGACTGTGCAGGTCTAGCCCCAACTGCTCTCCTAAGCACCAGACTCAACAGACCATCCTCTTGGCCTCTCCACATGGGTGTCCCATGGACATATCAACTCCACACAGCTCAAGCCAAGTCTCCTCTCTCGCCAACTGTGCCTCCTTCCCCTCCTGGCACCCAGAAGGCATCCCTGTTTTCCCAGCCCATTGAGCCTGAAGGCCTGGCACCTCCTGATTCCTTCCTCCTGCTGGTCCATCACGGGGCTGTTGATCCATTGCAGCTGTTTCCCAGGCCTGGTTATGGCAACGGGAGGCTCTTCAAAGGTTGCCGGACACATCTCTTTGTGCTGAATACAATTTGGCTGAAAGCAAATTTGTTCAAAATAGACCTCCGACAGTGGTTGCATTTCTGGGTATTGTAATCTTGCTTTTGCCATGAAGTGGATTTTTTTATTTTATTTTATTTTATTTTATTTTATTTTATTTTTTTTATTTTTTGAGACAGAGTCTTACTCTGTCACCCGGGCTGGAGTGCAGCGGTGCAATCTTGACTCACTGCAACCTCCATCTCCTGGGTTCAAGCGATTCTCCTGCCTCAGCCTCCTGAGTGCAGCTGGGATTACAGATGTGTGTCACCACGCCTGGCTAATTTTTTATATTTTTAGTGGAGACAGGGTTTCACCATGTTGGCCAGACTCATCTCAAACTCCTGACCTCAGGTGATCCACCTGCCTCGGCCTCCGAAAGTGCTGGAATTACAGGCGGGAGCCACCACGCCCGGCCACCATGAAGTGGTTTAAAACACTTTTTATGCATCTTTAAACACTAGCATCCGTTTATTTCCCTGTATTATTTTCATTTTATTTTTTCATTTAGAAACTCAAAACCTAGTATTGCTAAGCTCAGTGGTAACTAACGGCAGACAGAGGAGAGTAAAGAGATCAACTTCATAGAACAGTCCCTCAAAAAGCAACGCACTTCATGCCACTGTGCTGCTTTGCGAAAATCCACTTTCAGTATGTGTGATCCCAGAAAAGGAAGGTGTCAGTTGGATATATAAAAAACAAAACCTATGTTATGTTCCCAACCACTCCTCTTTGAATTATAAAGGAAGAGAAAATTCCCTACTGCCCTCCAAACTCATCCCTGGAAGCACAACCAGGGATGCAGATGCAAGGTTGACGTGTATTCTTCTAACCAGTTTCCTAAGAATGCAAAAATATATCTATCTATCATTTATGTATATATACATACACAAAAATACTTTCATTTTTACAAAATGGACCAAAGCTTAGGTGTTGATCTGCACACTTTCTTTTTATAAATGTATCAGTTTAGTATGAACACCTTTCCCACACAAATCATGGATAACTGGGTTTCTTAACTTCAGCAACACTGAAAATCCAGGCCAGATTATTCTTTGTCGTGAGGCTCATCCCACGCCTGTAGGAGGTTTAGCAGCCCCCTAACCCTTACCCACTGAATGCCACTCTTACATCTCCTCCTCCAATTATAACAACCAAAAAGGTCTCCAGAAGAGGCCAAATGTCCCCAGGGGACCACAGTCCAGAGCCTCTGGTGTGGAGACACCTATTCATTCTTTCCTAACAGCTGCGAAGAATTCCATGCCGTCGATGCATTATGATGTATTTATTTCCCTACTGATCAGCATCCAAAGTTCTTCTATCTTTAGGAATCTAGTAGCTGAAAAATATCACAATGTACAAAATAAAGGGTCACTTTATACTCCTGGTAAAACCTGAGTTACTGTGTATCCTGCTTGTTTAAAACACACAGGTGCTCCACGTGCATTAGAAACTCGCTGGGTTTCTTTTATGCTTGCTCGTGGGATGTAGGCAAGGACAACATTCCATCTTTTGTTGAAAAGACGTGGGTAATCTTTAGCGCCAGTGATAGTGTGAGGAGCTGGCACCCTCCTACACCACTGGTGGGAGTGGAAATTGGTGCCACCTTTCTGGTGGGCAACCAGGCAAAATAGATCAAGAGCCGTCTGCCCTGTCTAGCTATGTATTTTTTTGTTCAGTAAAATTGGGTAGATAGCTACCCGTTGTCCCTTCCCTTCTCTTTAGACTGGGTGATCTCAGTGAAGCTAGACGGCTCTCACAGATAAATACCTGGCCCTTCTCAGAAAGACAATTAATGAGCTCAGAGACTGCTTAAACTGAGATGAAATGTGAGATTAACAGACGCAGGGCCATCCATCCACCCTGCCAGCAGGCTATCTCCTCCTCTCCACACCGTTTCATTAGGTTCTGCCAAAGAAACCCACCAAATGCACCGTGGCCACCAGGTCTATTTTTGAGATAATTACAAGGCTCGGGCTTGAATCCACTTACAGGCAGAAATATGGGACAGGCAAGGATTAAGGCCGACTCTGCCCCTTTTTCCTCAGCTGAAAATGTCCGGAAAGGCTTTAAAGGGAAGAAAAAACTGCATGAAACTTTCATCAGAGCCTGGTTTGTTGCAGCCGCAAGGCCCAAAGTTTTAGTTCTGAACAGTGCCCAGCACAATAATTAGGTGCCAGCCCTCCCTGCCAGCCTGCTGGTTTCCTCAGCCACCCCCTCTGCTCTGCAAGTCTGGAAATGAGTGCCTCGAGGGGAAAGGAGGTGTGGGAAACACTAGGAGAGGCAGAGGCTGCAGAGTGCAGGGCAGATTATCGAGCCTCTAATTGCACTCTTGAATTAACAAACCAATGAACTCTGCACAAGTTCAGATGTTACCACTCTAAGCACCACCATTAGAGATGCAGCCGTTCTCTGCTGGTATAACCTTGCAAATGGCAAGACCACGACGGGGTTCAGTCACCTTGGGAGCTGGCTTTCTCTTTTCCTATCCAGTCTGCAATCTCACAGAAGGCACACCAAGAATGCAAAACTGCAGGAGCCCCCCGGAAATGACAGGTCCCCCGCCCCGGTAGAGAAAATGAGAAAGGAAGTATTTCTGCAGACATTCCTTCCCTTGTCATCCGTTTCGTGAGCAGAATTACAACCTTGACATCCGAGCACATCCCTTCACCCCCCCGCTCCTGATGACAAGTGACAATGTTTGTAATCGCTACTACGCAATGCCAAAACAGTGCAAGCCAGGTGATGTGCTCTGCTCCTGCGGTGGGATTAGGACTCAGATTTATCTTTGTGCTTTTCCTTTGTGCCTTCCTCGAATGTGAATCTTCATCACACAGAGGCATCTTCCTCGCCTCAGGGAAGATTAGGATTACTTTAGGAGGAATGAAAAGAGGAGCCAACAGTGTTTAGTCCTTTTGATATCTAAAGGAAGCTGCAGAACCAATGCCTACAGAACATTCCTCACCTTTCACTGAAGAGCATGTCGCTATGACAAGGAGCACTGTCAGCTGAGTCCTCATCACCATCTGGGAAGAGTCCTTCACCACCAGCAGCTGCCCAAGGACTGGGGGTGGCACAGAAGGGTTTCTTCTGGGCCCTGAGCCTCTGCAGGACCCCAACAAAACTTATCTATGTGTTCCCCTTTTCAATGGTGCCCTCTCCTTATTCAAAAGAAATTTACAAGTCCCTTAAAAGATGAGGGAGGTGCAATGGTGTAGATGAGATAATGTAAACTCCACCCCATTACACAGGACTTAAAATGTTTAGTCCTTAAATAACACCACATTACTATTCCTGCTTTGACAATCATGAAAACAGAGAAGTAAAGGTCTGAGGGCTGCAAAAGTCAGTGAGCTGGAATTCAAACCTTCTCCGTCTGATTCTGGTTCCAAGACCCCTCTTGTCCACTGAGTCTGTCATATACATGAGGATCTCATTTGGCATTGTGCAGAAATAAGGACTCACTCAATCTCAGTAGCTTCCAAGTGACTCACAAAAGCAACACTCAGAAAATGACCTGAAAACCACTAAGTGCTAACATGAGATGCTGACACACAACAGGAATCCAGAGAAGAAAAGGCAGTGAAGGAGTCGGGGAACGTTTGTGGAGTTCCTCCTAGTTGGAGTTATGAGCAGAACTTGGATAACTGAAGAAGATGCAGGCATGAATGAAGATTCAGACACAGGCATGTCTGGGGACCCTTTGCAGAGGGCAGGGAGAGCTGGAGAGAAGAGGATAGAGTATGGTGGGTCCAAGCCCCCATACAAATGACCCTGTACTGTGCACCCTCATTACCCCTTGATGGATAAGACATGCTGACTTTATGCTCCCAGCTCCTCACCTCTCTCCCCATCCAGAGACTGATCATTGACTTTTAGGAAACAGAATCAGACAAAACTGGAAAACTAAACATGCAAGTGTAGGAAGGAGGCCATGGAATATCTTTGCAGCTGAGAATAAATCAAGCTTTGTCCTAAAGTACTGGGAGTGGGGACACAGAGAGGCAGTGAAGATGAAGGTGCTGGTGGAAGGGATGAGAGAAGGAGAGAGACTCGAGAAATATTTTGGAGCTGTTAATCTCACATTTCATCTCAGTGTAAGCAGTATCTGAGTGTATGCGGGTGCGTGTGTGTGCATGCATGTGTGTGCATGCGTGTGTGTGCATGCGTGTGTATATGTGTGCTAGGAGTCGGGGATGAAGGGCTAAGATCATGACCTCTCACTTCCCGACTTGCTTTTTTGGTGAAGGATGAGTCTTCTTATTAAGCTGAAAAAGATTTGTTGCGGAGGGGAGGAAAAATTGGGGGGTTGTAAGAAAGTGCTGCACAGACATGAGACAAGTGGACATGCAGCATCTGAGATGGCCTTGAGACATCCATTTAGAGTGGTCAGGTGGCTGGACACATGAGCCTAGGATTCAGAGAGGAGGTCTAAATGGAAGCATGAATCTGGGGACATGAGAGGCCTTGCCAGGCGGTTTAGCAAAGTGCTAAGGGTCTTTTCTCTGTGTCAAAATCCACATGGGGTCCCACACAACCCATCACACTGTATGGGATGCAGTCAAGCCTGAAGACCCATCTGAATAGGCAAGCTGGAGCTGTATCTGAGATGCAGATGGGATGAGGAGCAGCTGAGTGGAGATTAGGGTGAGGCCCTAAGCACAGGGGACAAGGGTCATATCTGGCTTACATGCCAATGCACGTCCACATGTGGAGATCATATGACATTACTGCCTAGAATGTGGGAACTCCATCACTAAGAAAAGAGAATGTTCACCAGAGACTCTGAGAAAGTCACCAAGAGGCCAGGGCATGGTAAGAAACAAGGAAGCAGAGATCTACCCTAAGGGAGCACCTGCCCTGGCTTTTCAGAGACATGGGATATGGAACATCACATGGGCCAAGAGTGGTACAGAGATGGAAGCATCTTGATAGAGGAGAAAAGAGCCTGGAAGAGTTGAAGCCAGGTGCTCTTGGCTTCTGCCGTGAGACTATGAGATCCATTAGCAGAGGGATCATATCTGCCTTGTTCTCCCCTACATCCCCAGACTTGGCCATTTCTGGTACCCATCAGGAACTCAGTAAGAACCAGTAATATGGATGGGTGAATGGATGGATGGGTGGATGGATGGATGGATGCAAGAAGGCAGGGATGAATAGGTTTAAGTCTTGTTATATTCTCCTTTGTTAGGAATATAGATAGCCAAAACTTAAAATTCCTTAAAACCCAGTTGTCTATTTGGATTCATGGCAACATGAAAGCACTTCCTTCAAGAGAAGTAGAGGGTCATAGTTAAGAGTGTGAGTCATGCTGGCTGGGATGCCCCAGCCTAGGCTGTGAGGCCTTGCCTAACCTTTGAGACTCAGTTTTCACCTATGTAAGGCAAAATAACAACTGCACCTGTTTCATTTATCTCTAATGAGAATTGAGATAATCCATGCAAATTACATAGCACAATATATGGCAAATAATAAGTGCACAATACATTATATAGCTTCCCACTTCTCTTTTCTTCTCATCCCTGAAACATCAACTCTCACGGTGCTATGGTACCCTTCCAGCTACACCACCCATCCACAGACCCTCAACCCCCTTCCTTCCCACTGTTTTTTTTCTTATTCCCATGAGCTCTAATAAATATCGATTCATCGATGACACAGAAAATGACTACATGCAGCACATGCTGGGCTGATTGTGCTAAAGCCATCATAATCCAACTCCAAAGCAAAGAGCATCTAGTACTTAATTTTTAAAATGTAATATATATTTAATGCAACATTAATATTTAATTCACTTAATGCAATATTTAATTTGATATCCAATACAAATAAAAATAGTAAACAGATTAATGATTTACACAACTGATCTCCTATTCTGTTCTTAAAGCATTTTTCTGCCCAGAAGACAATTTTCTACCCCCCAGAAAGCAAAGAGGGGAGGCTATTCAAGTTGGTTCTTGTAAGTGGGTCAGAGTTCTCATCTTGTGAGTGGACTTGGCCAAGAAATGGCAGCCATGGCTTTCATTTATTCATATAGTTAAGGAGGGCATGTTATGTGCAGAGCACAAGGCTGAAATCTGCTGGGAAGAAAGAAGGAACCCTACTCTCACAGAGCTCATGGTTCAATGGAAAGAAAGAGAAAATTCTGTGACAACTAAAGTAAGTACCAGGAAGGGAATCCACACGGATAGTCACACTGGGCACCAGCGGCGTCCCTAACCCAGTTACAGGGGTGGGTGCATGGTCCAGGAAGGCTTCTTGGAGAAAGAAGGATCTGCACTAAGACAACTTAAGAAAGAGGAGGCAGAGTGCTCCATGCAAAGGGAAGAGTTAACTCAAAGGCTGCTATGGAACTGAATGCCTGTGTGGCCCCAAAATTCCTAAGTTAGAGCCCTAATCCTCAATGTGATGGTCTTCAGAAGTGGGTCCACTGGGAGGTGATCAGCTCATGAAAGTGGAACTCTCATGAATGGGATTAGTGCTCTTATAAGAAGAGATGGATGGGCCGGGCGTGGTGGCTCACGCCTGTAATCCCAGCACTTTGAGAGGCCGAGGTGGGTGGATCACCTGAGGTCAGAAGTTCAAGACCAGCCTGGCCAGCATGGTGAAACCCCATCTTTACTAAAAATATAAAAATGATCCACGTGGCGTGGTACACGCCTGTAGTCCCAGCTACTTGGGAAGCTGAGGCAGGAGGATCTTGAACCCGGGAGGTGGAGGTTGCAATGAGCCGAGATCATGTCACTGCACTCCAGCCTGGGTGGCAAAATCAGACTCCGTCTCAATAAGTAAGGAAATAAATAAATAAAGAGATAGATGATCTCTCTCCCCACCATGTGAGGACACAGTGAGAAGACAGCCATCCACAAACCAGGAAGCAAGCCCTCCCCGGGAACCAAACCAGCCAGCACCTCAATCTTGAACTTCCCAGCCTTTAGAACTGTGTGAAATAAACTTTTGTTGTTTAAGCCACTCCATCCATATTTGTTATAGCAGCCCAAGTGGACTAAGATAAAGGCCTAGAGGTGGAATGTGGTAGAGATAAGAAAAGTTTTAAATGGCTGGAGAACAGAAGTGCGGAGTGGCTTGAGGCGAGGCTGGGTCTCAGGAGCCATGTGAAGGGGTTTAGATATTATTCCAAGGTGGATGAGATTCAAGCATTGGAATTACATGACCAGGGCTGCCCTTCACAGGGGCCATCCTAGCTGGAAGACAGTTCCCCAGCTAACAGCTATTAAAGAAATCAAGAGAAGAGATGTATCCAAGGGCATGGGAAGAAAATGGGCAGATTCAAGAAATATTTCATACACCGAATTGACAGGTCTTGGTGACTGTGTGTGGCAGGTGAGAAAAAGGAACAAAGCAAGGATGAAGTGTAGGTCTTTAAAATGAACACCTGGGTGGGTATATTAAATAAGTAGTATCAATCAGCAATGTGATTGCTATCATGGCCATCATCATCATCACCATTGACCCATCACTTACCCTCAGGGACTACACCGAATGATTCTATTTCCACAATACAACCTTCAAACGAAAGTAACCCATGGGAGATGGAAAACATGATGATAGACAAGGCGAGTTTCACTTTTTTTCACCCTACATGAGTTAAAAAACCCAACACAACCTTGAAGTAAATATCCAACATTCGAGGATTGGTTAAATGAAGTACAGCACATTCATATCATTGAATATTATGCAACCTGTGGAAATTGACATTTCAATGATATCTAATGGCATGGAGAAATGGGCTTAAGGCACTGTAAGTTTTTTTGAGTATAGATAGAATAAGCTTATGTTAAGCAAGTTTATTTTTTAAAACAATGATATATGCCATAATATTATCATTAGTTGTCTTTTATTTCTTCTTGTACATTTTTCTCTATTTTCCAATTTTTTCACAACGCACACATATTACTTTGGTATTCTCAACATGAAACTCAAGAAAAATCATGAGATTTAATTTACTAAAAACAATGCCTGATAAAAACACTGGAAGCCTTAGGTTAATTCTATGAATTGCCACCCCAACATGAAGGATATAGTCAAAGGCTAGTTATGCTCCAACACCAATCACCTTTATTTCAAGGATTTCTTTCTTGAAACCAGGGTTCTCTAGCCAAGCACCCTTCACCCCGCATTTCACTTCTTGGTCAGTATTGTGTCCATGCTGTCATCTTTCTATCATCCCATTAGGAGAATGAGCAAAGAGAAAGAAAGTGACCACTGAAGGGCTGCCTATGGTGCTGAAAATCAGATGCATGGAGAATAAAAAGGGAAATAATGGGTCTGTGTGGGAGAAGGGAATCCAGATGAGTAAAACATCATAGAAACCTAAGGGAGAAAAAAGAAGTACTGAAAATGTATCTGGTTACCTTAGGTAAGAATGAAAGAAAGAATATCAAATATTCTCCAAGGCCTTCTTGGGGTGGTTTTGAAAACTAGACCCTAAATGATTTGATACCCCTCCTATCAAGAGGTGGGCTGATGTACCCTCCCTTGAATCTGGGAGGGCTCAAGACTGCTTCAACCAGCATACTATGGCACAAGTGATACTAGCCGGCTTCTGAAGCCAGATCATAAAAGGCCATGTATCTGCCTTGGTCTCTGGGGAAATTCATTCTCTGGGCACTCCCTCTTGGAAATAAGTCATTGTGTTATGGGGAGCTCAAGTTATACAGAAAGGCCATGTGAAGGCACTCTGGTCAGTAACCCCAGCTGGGCCTAGTCTTCAAGTCATCTAGGATGAGGCTCAAGACATTGTGGAGTAGAGTCAAGTCATTCTGATTGTGGCCTGTTTTATCAGTCGAGGTACTTCAGAGAAAAAGAACCAATAAGAGAGAGAGTTTAAGGAATTGGTTTACATGATTATGGAGGCTGCTAAATCCTAAATCTGCAAGGTGGATAATCAAATAAAGACCCAGGTAGAATAGATGCCATAGTTCAAGTCCAAGGGCCACCTACTGCACAATTCCCTCTTGTTCCGAGGAGGTCAATCTTCTCTTCTATTCACGCCTTCAACTGATTGGATACAGCCCACCCACATTATAGAGGGCAATATGCTTTACTCAACACCCACCAATTTCAATATTAATGCCTTAGATAAAAACACCCTCACAGAATAATATATAACTGTATATCTAGGCACTGTGATCCAACCAAGTTGATAAATATTAATAAAATTAACCTTCACACCTATCCAAACTTCTGACCCACAGATTCTAAGAGTTTAATCGGACAGTTGTTGTTTTATGGCTCTAAGTTTAGGGTGGTTTGCTATACAGCAATGCAACATTAGAATACCTCTTGACGGAGACTCCTCCCACCAAAGGGAAGTGTGAAGGACTATGGCCAGGCATCTCTGTAACTGGGAGGCTGGAAGTGCCCGTTCTCTCAGTGAGAAACTGCATTTCACCTTGAGTCAGCAAGAAGAAGAAATAAAATCCAAGCTTCAAATAAAACCCGAACTCCTCATACAGGTTTGCACGATTTGGCCTCAGCCACCTCTCTGGCCTCATCTTCTACGACTCTCCTTTTCCCTCCCTCTCTTTGGTCACCCTTCCTGGAACACACCAACTTTTTTCGATTCCTTTTGCCTAGAATGTTCTTCCCCATCTTTTTCGTACTTGGGAACTAAACTTAAGTATTCTCTTCACCCACCACCGTAACAAAATCTCCCAGTGGGCAAAGGAATAACAAAACCCTTTCTTTTTTTTCTTTTTTTTTTTTTTTTTTTTGAGACAGTCTCGCTCTGTCGCCCAGGCTGGAGTGCAGTGGCCGGATCTCAGCTCACTGCAAGCTCCGCCTCCCGGGTTTACGCCATTCTCCTGCCTCAGCCTCCCGAGTAGCTGGGACTATAGGCACCTGCCACCTCGCCCGGCTAGCTTTTTGTATTTTTTAGTAGAGACGGGGTTTCACCATGTTAGCCAGGATGGTCTCGATCTACTGACCTCGTGATCCACCCATCTCGGCCTCCCAAAGTGCTGGGATTACAGGCTTGAGCCACTGCGCCCAGCCAACCCTTTCTCTTTCTGCATGAGAACTTACCCTTCAGCTAACTTCCTAGCACTGTCACCCTCGTATCTAATTGGTCAGGATATCAATTATATTATTAGGCAACACTGCTTAGAGTAAAGCTGATCACTTACTGGTGTTTTGCACCTGGTCTGGGAAGAAGTACAAATGAATGATAAGTACCTAAAGGGGTGCTGTGCTTTGGACACCATTACTCATAACAGGATGCTACTTGCAGGGATTCGGAGAGCTCTGCCCATGGTGTATTAAGAGGATATATTGACTCCTATGATGCATGTAGCTTCTGAGCCAAGGCAGAATGACACCTGCCCCATGTGGAGTCATTTCCTTATACCAGAGCATGCATTACTTAGGAAGACGGGTGCCTGGTGCTTCCCTAGTGCTGGGCTAGGTGTCCTATCCTCCACCCTGCTAGAGTATGTGATGCTAAGAGTGTGCCATGGCATTCTTGTGAGTCTGAATGTTTAGCTGAATCTAAGATCCTTCATGCACTTCCCTACTCCCATCAATCCCTCTCATATCACCCTGGATTTTCTTCCTGGAACCCTTCACACTTAGTTATTGATTATCTGTATATTAACAGTCTGTTCCCTAGACTATGACCTTGAGGCGGTCAAGAACCATGTCTGTTTTGTACCTCACTATAAACTCAGCTCATAGTCCAGTGTTGGGACACAGTAGGAGCTTGATAAATATTGGATAGATGGAGAGAGAGGAAGGAGGAAGGTAGGGATAGACTGATTGACTGATCAATCAATTAAAAAGATTAGAGGAGGGAATTGCTAGAAAGTTGCAAGGGACAAAGTAAGAGAGGTAAACAGAGTCCCAATTGCAGGAGGACATACTGAAATGCCCAGGAACAATGAATCACCCTAAGTGCCTTGAAGACATGCTGAGACACTTCAATTAAAAAACTGAAGGTTTGTCTGTGCGTGGTGGCTCACATCTGTAATCCCAGCACTTTGGGAGGCTGAGGTGGACAGATCACAAGGTCAGGAATTCCAGACCAGCCTGGCCAAACCCTGTCCGTACTAAAAATACAAAAATTAGCCGGGTGTGGTGGTGCACACCTGTAATCCCAGCTATGCAGGAGGCTGAGGCAGCAGAATGGCTTGAACCTAGGAGGCGGAGGTTGCAGTGAGGCAAGACCACGCCATTGCGCTCCAGCCTGGGTGACAGAGCGGGACTTTGTCAAAAAAAAAAAAAAAAGACAAGGTTTATGGTTTCCATTTCAGAAGGGGAAGGGATAGCATTAGGAGATATACCGAATGTAAATGACGAGTTAATGGGTGCAGCACACCAACATGGCACATATATACACATGTAACAAACCTGCACGTTGTGCACATGTACCCTAGAACTTAAAGTATAATAAAAAAAAAAAGAGAGAAAGAAAGAAAGGTCACCGGGTAGCAGTGTGGATGAGGGACAGGTAAGGCAGTGCAGGTGAAAGGCAGAGGAACAAATGGGAATTGTTGAAATGGGTGCTAACAGTCCTGGAGAAAGGCAGTGGCAATGAGAGGAGAAACCAGTCTCAGGAAATATTTAAGAAGTAAAATCTGTACTATCCGGTGACAATCAGATGTGAGACAGAAAAAAGGGATGAATCAGGCTGGGTGTGGTAGCTCACCCCTGTAATCACAGCACTTTGGGAGGCAGAGGCGGGTGGATCACTTGAGGCCCGGAGTTTGAAACCAGCCTCGCCATGGCCAACATGGCAAAACCTTATCTCTGCTAAAAATACAAAAATTAGCTGGGTGTGGTGGTGCACGCCTGTAAACCCAGCTACTTGGGAAGCTGAGGTGGGAAGATCGTTTGAACCTGAGAGAGGGAGGTTGCAGTGAGCTGAGATCATGCCACTGCACTCCAGTCTGGGTGACAGAGCAAGACTCTGTCTCAAGAAAAAACAAAAAGAGAGAGAGAGAGATGAATCAGAATCAGGAATTAAGACTTGGGGGCGTGGGCCCATGGGGATGGCATTAAGACGGGACAGGAGCCCAGAAGAGGCAATGGGTTTGGGGGTGGAGGGAGATGGTGAATTTGATCTTCAGTTTGATGGTGAATTTGATTTCGATCCGCAGAGAGATGTCAGCCAGACAGCTGGAGCTCACGGAGAAGCCCAGAGGGAGGGAAGGTAGGTGTCAGGACACATCATGGGCAGCTGGGAGTTGTAGGCATGACTGAGCCCACCCAGAGAGTATGCAAAGTGAAACTTGAAAGGGCTGGAGAGAAAGCTCAGGTAGCCTGGTACAGGAAAAAAGAGCTGAATGAAGGAGCTGAGAGGTATCCGTATGTGGAATCCGGACAGGATAAGAGACTCTGCCTATCGTCAAAACCAGGGACGATGTCTCTCTCCTTCCTTTGAAGCCTCATGACATTGTACTTGGACTTCTACTGTAGAATCGATTTCTTTCTTAAATAATAGTCATTTCTGTTTCTATCTGCTCTTTCTAAAGCACAGGAAGCACCCTCCTGACAAGTGGAGTTCCTTCCATCTTTGACTCCTCTGAAGTTCCTGCACCTAGTGGGCCCCTAATAACCTCCCCCATCAAACCATTCACAGGCAGGGTTGGGGTACTAATTAGTTTCAATGCAGACTAATTGCTTTTTTAAATTCTCATATAAATCTGACTTTGAATAGGTTCTGAGAATCGATGTTTCATTATGTTTCGCCACAGTGGAGATGATCCCTATTGATGGGTCATTACAAATCATGGCTCTCTGAGAGGTCTCCTTTCCCTCTCTCATTTCCTGATCCTTCAGCAGGATATCTTTGTTCTTCAGAGTGAAGTGGGGGTGGAATTAAATGGGTCTTAGAAATTAACAACTGGAACCAATCAGACCAGAGGAAGAAGAGCTCTAGTTCTTTCACATCGGACAGACTCCATATTGTTCAACGGTAATAAACAGGAGGCTGTGTTTCAGGGACTCAATCCGTTGGATATTTTCAGTGTATATCTGCCATTCCTCGAGTGTCCACTGTGTACCAGGCACTGGTCAACCAGGTTACATGTCACCTAATTTAATCATCACAGTCATGCTGACAGGTATGGTCCATGATCAGCTCCATTCTCCAGATGAGAACACTGAGGCTCAAAGGGGCTTACCCTTGAGCTTGCCCAGGTCACAGAGCATTGAGCTGCACAGGACTGCCCCAAAGCCTGGACATGTTACCCCAAACTGGGCTCGTGAGTGCATCTGGTGCACACCCCCAGCTCTCAATCCTTGGGGTCCCAGACCAGGCTACCCAAAGTCATAAGGGGGCCTGGAGCATCCCCTGCCCAAAGTCCCACTCCCAACAAGGCATCAGAGCCGAATTTCAACACGGAACTGGTGTGGTGGCAAGTTTCCTCCCCGACTCTGACCTCAGAGAACAATCCTTTCTGCTTTCCTTGGCACTGAGATCCCCCTGTGGATCCATTGCATATATCCAAGCAAAACAGTTCACTCCGGAGAACAAAGAAAGAAAGGGATATGCTCGGCCTCTCCCAGTAGCACCAATGCCTTCTGATGCCAAAGAGGCCCTCCCCACACACAGCCTCCCTGGTTGTACCACAGTAGGGTTCGAGCATGAAAGAACCATCAGAAGGGGCCCTCCACACCAGCTCAAATTCCCTGTGGTCTGTATGTGCCCAGGTCGAAGAAATCCACGAGTAATAAACCTGCAGCCAATCGATCACTCACCTTCCTGGAACCCTTCATAAATCTCAGGGGCTGTTTATGTAATCAGGACCCAGAGCATCGGGCTTGCCCCTCATTACCTCATTTCCATTTTTCTTCAAGGTGGAATGTGTCAGGAGGGAGAAAGCATTGAAGGCGCAATGTCACAGGCTGGAAATTCACAAGGACCAGGCTCACATCCTGCCTGTGACAGAGACTTTAGGCAGGCCACCTCTCCCGCCCAACCCTTTCTTATTTGCACAATGAGGTGAATTACATAGTTCCTGCCTTCTCAGATCCAAGTGGTCAATGCAAGCAGGGTGCTCACCCCAGTGCCTTGCAAATAGACAGATCTCAGCAAATTTTAGTTGCTATTATTATTATCTTTACACCACTAACTGCAAGTGGAAAGCTCTGCATAGCTTCAGCAAATTAGAAGGGGAGATGCACAAAGCTAGAGGTGGGCTGAGTACAGTGGCTCACGCCTGTAATCCAAGCCCTTCAGGAGGCTGAGGTGGGATGATCACTTGAATCCAGGAGTTTGAGACCAGACTGGGTAACATAGTGAGACTCTGTCTCTACAAAAAATAAAAAATTAGCCAGGCATGGTGGCATGCACCTGTGTTTCCATCTATTCGGGGGGCTGACATGGGACGATCACTTGAGCCCAGGAGTTTGAGGTTACAGTGAACTGTGATTGTGCCACTGTTCTCATCCTGGGCGACTGAGAGAAACCCTGTCTCAAAAAACAAAGCTAGAGGTGAAGCCTGTAGTTCTGTCTTTCCAGGTCAATATTAGACTGCGCAGAAAGCATGGCCAGAGAGACGTGGGTTCAAATCCTGACTATGACCCTTTAGTTCTTGAGAAACTTACTTAACATCTCCAAACCTTGTGGTGTTTAGGGTCTGGTATGAGTGAATGGTAATCAAAGAATCATGCAAATATACATAAACAGAAACTGAGGTTTGTGCTACTGGGAAGGAAAGATGCACAATTCCGAGAGTGCACAATAACAAAGCAACCTGAAGAGACGAGGGGCAGCCATGGGGGAGACTCCCCTGAGGAAGCTCAGATAAGTAGGCATCATTAGGGAAAGAGGGGCAGGGGAAGCATTTTAGGAAGAGGAAAGGCCAGTTACAGAGCTACTGAGCTGCACAGGACTGCAAGGCTCTGATGCCTTGTTGGGAGTGGGACTTTGGGCAGGGGATGCTCCAGGCCCCCTTGTGATTTGTGGGTAGCCTCGTCTGGGACCCCAGGGATTCAGGCTGTGTGCATCGGATGCACACAGGAGCCCCGTCTGGGGTAACGTGTCCAGGCTTTGGGGCAGTCCTGTGCAGCTCAAGAGCTCTATGACCTGGCCATGTGCAAAGGCCCTGTGGTGGGAAGGAGGTCGGTGGGGTTATGGCAGCCCGGGGTAGAGAGTGGGAGGAGACATGTATTCCAAGGTGAAGAAGCAGGTAGCAGGTGGATCATGCCAGCTTTAGGAATAAATGTCTTCAAGGACAGAGATGTTTATCTGCTCTGCTCTTAAATGTATCCCAGATGCTAGAGCAAAGCTGGGCACCGAATTTGTGCTCAAAAAACTATCTGCTGCACTTACAAATCGTAATTTATTACCAGCAAGTTAGTCACTTAGGGATGGTTGTATCTTGCATTGAGCTCCGCTACATGGTAGCCAATGCCAAAGGGAGGGTCCAGGGTCCTCGGTTTTCAACAGCCATGAAAGGCTGCAGTCCTAGGGTGCCTACTCAGTGCAGTTCCATGGGTCTTCACCCCAGTCTCCTGCCCGCACAGAGGACACCCAGAAAACAGAGCGTGTCTGGCTTGGAACGTGAGAAGATTTGTGAGGTAATTTTCAGGGAAATGCTATGTTTAACAGCCCACATAGGAGAGATATTTATTTCCCAGCTGTTCATTATATTTCAATGAACAGCTCCATTTTGTGGCATAATGTCCCAGACATACCTTATTCCAGTTCAGTTTTTTTGCCTCTGGAACACAGACGGTGTTTCCTTTCACTCTTTGACCCAGCTGAGAGGTGAGTTTGAGGAATGGTTTAGAGGTGAAAGCTTTGACAACCCCATATGTGGGTCCAGGAAAGGTCAAAACATGTGGCATCCAGGTCTAATTTTTACCACCCCTCACAGTTGAAGATATGGAGGCTTAGCTCTCAGAATTTCCAAAAATGAGGCTGCCCCTATTGACAACCAGCTGATCCCTCAATTTAAGAGCAGGATGTCAAAAGGCATATCCAGCCCATTGTCTAAGAACTGACCTCGATTCACTCCCCATGGTAGCCTGTTCCCCCATGTGACTCCACCTCCAGATTCAATTAGTTGAACAGGAAGTGAGAGCTGACCCGGAAGGACCCAATCCATTGGCTGATCAACAACCAATCACAGTCACTCTACACAGAATGACTGGGAAAAGGCCAGAGCAGCATGGACGCCACGTGAAATGAAGTGTCACAGGAAACAGGGGTGGTGGCCACTTTCGGCCATGGGTATCCATGCCAGGCCAAGCACAGAAGAGGCTAAGCAGTGAGCAAAGCCAGTTCACGGGCATCTGCAGAGAAAAGTGGGAGGATAACATGTGCTGAGAGAAGCTGATGAGAGACCACACAGTCTAGAAAGAGAGAACAGCGGCCAGGCACGGTGGCTCACGCCGGTAATCCCAGCACTTTGGGAGGCTGGGGCGGGCACATCACAAGGTCAGGAGTTTGAGACCAACCTGGCCAACGTGGTGAAATCCCATCTCTACTAAAAATACAAAAATTAGGGGGGAGTGGTGGCGGGTGCCTGTAATCCCAGCTACTCGGGAGGCTGAGGCAGGAGAATCACTTGAATCCAGTTGCAGTGACGTGAAGGCTGCAGTGAGCTGAAAGCATGCCACTGCACTCCAGCATGGGTGAAAGAGCAAGACTGCGACTGCGGGGAAAGAGAGAGAGAGAAGAGAGGGAAGAGAGGGAGAAAGATGGAGAGGAAGAGAGAGGGAGAGAGAGAGGGAGGGAGAGAGGGAGAGAGGGAGAGAGGAAGAGAGGGAGGGAGGGAAGGAGGGAGAGAAGGAGGGAGGAGGAGGAGGAGGAGAGAGAGAGAGAATGCTGAGAGAGAGAGAATGGCTCAGAGAAGGTAAGTAACAGGTTTAAAGTCACACAGCTTATATGTGGCAGAGCCAGGATTTGACCCCACGCATAACTCCAGACTCTGAGTTTTTATAATCACACACACACTGCCTTCACCAAGAAGGTGGCAGGACAATACTCCTTTGAGGGGAAGGTTTTGTAGGTGGGGAGGTGGTGGCTGCAAAGTGAAAAGAGAAACTACTGGACCCAGAGACCAGCCAAGGGGCTCATATGGTAGTCACAGCATTACCTCTTCTGTTGATCATGATGGTTTCTTTCCTTAGGGATTAGCATTTATTGGGTGCTTCTACATACCAGGAAATGTGCTGCTATGGATTCAGATCACTTATCCCATTGACTCCTCACAAGACACCTCTGTGGGAGTTGTTATTAATCCATGTTGCAGATGAGGAAACGGAGCCTCAGGGAGAAAAGATCACTTCCTAGTGAAGCTGGGATGTCAGTCCACATCTGTGTGGTACCCAAGACCACATGCCACCTAATGCACAGTGCCCTCCACCATGTGGAGCCCAGCTATGAGAACTAGACTGGCATCTTGGCGGTGGGGACGGTCAGGAGGGGAGCCTGACTCGAAGAACTGAGTCTAAGCTACCAAGTCACTCTGGCTGGAGTACTATAACACTTCCTACAGGATCCCCGCTCCCACCCCCATCTACGGCCAGGATAATCCAGAGGGGTCTTCAGGGTACAAATCTGATCATGCCACCGTCCTGTTAAAGCCCACCAGAAGAAAAACAGGAGGAGGAGGAAGAGGACAGGGTGTTGATTTCCCCAGAAATACAAATACATCCAGAGGACCATTTAGGGAGACAGCCAGGGTTAATCAACAGGCTAAAAAGGTAGAATCTTCCACAATTCTTTGAGATAAACTGAGGACAGAAAAAGAGGAAAGAAACATTTCCAATGAGCATGTTTGAATCTAAGTTTCCTGGATTTGTCTATACCGTCTACTACCTTCCATGAGAATGCACACCTTCCTTTTTCAGGTCTTCTGCGTGTTTTGAGGCCACTGCACCATTCCTGATGCTTTGCCCACAGAAGCCAGCAACCAGATCATTGTCCCTTTTGCCTGAAAAATGTCTCCACGTGGGTGTCAGTTTCTAGACTCCTATTGTCCCTTTGAGAAATTCATCAGCTGGAATTGTTACTTCCATGGTAAAATCTGTCTTCCTTCATTCCCCATTAATGTCCTACAAGAGTGCAGTACAACCCTGACATCTCCAAGTGGGTCTTGCCTAGGGTAAAAATTTACTTCCAAGACCGTTTACATCCATCAACAAAAAATCAATGTGATCGTTAAAGGGTCTTTTACTTGTTAGAGCAATAAAGATTCTTCAAACTCAGTGTTCTTTTTACACCTCACATTCCCACTCAAAGCACACCTGGGGAGTAAAATAAGAAACCCTGAGGAAAGATGTTTTATTTTGCAGACCACAGAACTTCCCTTGTTTAAAAGCAATTTAGCATATAGTACGGGTCAGCGTGCTCCTCTTTAAGCCATCTAGAAAAATTTAGTGGCAACAGTCCAAATTAGCTGAGTTAAATGAATAAAAATGCTCTGCTAAGTTCCAGGCAGCCCCACCAGAGTGACTGAGATGATACTGCAGAAATTGGGAGATGAGTATAGCGTAGCTCCTGGGGATTATCCTCCACCCCTGACTGTCCTCACCCACCTAAAGAAATCCAGAGTTAAGGAAATGGGTGTCCAATGCTACAAGCAAGAGTGCGTTGACTTGCAACTGATCGGTTGTTTTAAATTCTTTCATTTATCCAACAAGTATTTCCTACTATGTATTGCATACTATAATGATCCTAAGGATAGTCATAAATAAGAGACATTATTCCCACCCTTAGGGAGATTACGGTCAAGCAAAGATGCCAAAGGCAAAGTCCAGGGTGTTGAGTTTGTAGAACACGGATCATTCAAGCCAGGATTTGAAGAGTGAGGAGGAGAAGTCAGAAAGATAAGCCGTCTTCATCAAATACCATGTCTTGTTGACTTTTACCTCTAAATATTTGTCATATTAGTCCCCTACTCCCACCTCCCCCACAATATCACTCTGGTCTAAGCTACCAAGTCACTCTGCTTAGCGTATTGTAACAACTTCCTGAAGGGTCTCCTGGAATCCATCCAGATCCCCTCTCCCACATTCCCACCTACCTGCCAGAGTAACCCAGAGGAGTCTTCAGAGTGCACATCTGATCATGCCACCATCCTTGAAAGCCCACCAGAAGAAAAACAGGAGGAGGAGGAAGAGGACAGGGTGTTGATTTCCCCAGAGCTAACCCCGCTTTGCCGTTACCTTTCTGGCCTGTGACCTTGGGAAAGTTCACTTTCCTTGGCTGCAAAATAGGGCTAGTAATAGCATAGGGTAGAGTAAACCGAAGTGCTGATATGCAGCTATCCTGTACCTATAAGAATAGCAGTTTCATATAGTTCAACCTAATACGTCCATCACAGGGCCACCGTTGGATGAAGTGAGGTGAATATAGTGCCTGGCACACAGAAATGCTCTGTGCCTGGTAACTGTTCACTTCCTCATTCCTCCCTTCACCCAGCCCTATATTTTTCCCTTGTAAAAGTTCCTCTGGCCATTCTGTCCAGCCATGCCACTAGCTCCAGAGACATCTGGCCATGAGATCCTGTAATCTCTGGGGCTGGGATGTGGGAGAAGGTACTATTCTCCTCCCCAGATTACAGCCCATCGGTGGAGCAATCTTCATTAATGGCCAGTTCCGCAGAGCTGACGTCTGCCTAGCACAGAAGAAAATTGTTTCTGCCACATCCTCCAATAAGAATGATTTTCTTCATGCTCTGTTTGTCTACAACTGTCTTTCCGATCATTCTCGCTATTAGCACATGGTTTACATGCTTGAAATTCAACCAGAGGAACTGGGTGAAATTTATGACCCACTGACGACTAAAGCCCTGAGTGATCAGATTTGAATATAAATGTTGCACTGAGGTCATCAGAAGCAACAGGTAGCAAGGCAGCCAATCTGCAGCTTTCCCACACCAACAATCCATACTTTAATCTGCTACCAATTAAAAGCATTGATCGGACCACCTATGTTCATTAATAGCACACAAAACATGTTCCAGCCTCTTATTTTGAGATTATAATTTTTGATGGAGTTTCAAATGCCTTAGTGTCACTATTAACGTCAGCGTTTTTGCCAATAATGCTCTGCTCAAACAGAACAATTCATTAGTGCTAAAACCAGTTCACTGGAATGGGCTGAAAATCACCTCGGTTTTCTCTACTGGTGTATTACAAGATAAAATGTTTCATGAGCTGATGGTTGACATGCCTGACACTTCCTCTCGTACTGCTTAGCTCCTCAAGGTGGAAAATCTCCCTTGGCAAATGAGATATCAGGATAAAGCTTTAAAAAGAAGAAGGGGGAAAAAGCTCAGACTTTCAAAAAATAGTTGACCATTCTTCTAAATAGCGATAGTCCTCTTCGTATTTTCAAATGAACGTATGTCTTGCAAGATAATCCTTAAGATAAATGAAATAATCAAAGCGAGAGCTTAAAAGGGTCCCTGACTCGAGCAAACAGTCAGTAAATACTAGTTATTCTTTGGGGGAGGCATAAAAATTACAGTGGTTAAGAACTCAGATGGGCTCAAGCCTGTAATCCCACCACTTTGGGAGGCCAAGGTGGGAGAATCACTTGAGGCCAGGAGTTTAAGACCAGCCTGGCCAACAAAGGGAAATCTCATCTCTATTAAAAATACAAAAATACTAGCCATGCGTGGTGGCCTGTGCCTGTAACCCCAGCTACTCAGGAGGGCTGAGGCATGAGAATCACTGGAACCCAGGAGGTAGAGGTTGCAGTGAGCCAAGATCGCAACACTGCATTCCAGCCTGGGTAACAGAGTGACACTCCATCTAAAACAAACAAAAAACACCAAAACTCAGTTGGTAGGTGACATGAGGAGTTCACATCCCAGCCCTTTGATTTCCTAGTCAGGTGGCCTGGAGCTTAGAATATGCCTCCCTAAGTATTAAGTTGGGTTTTTCCTATCTCTAAAATGAGCACGGCTTAGTCTCCTGGGACTATTGCAACAAGTTACCACAGACTTGTTGGTTTACAACAACAGCAATTTATTCTCTCTCTCAGTTCCAGAGGCTAGAAATCCAAGATAAAGGTGTCAGTAGGCTACCCTCTCTCCAAAGGCTCTAGATGAGGGCTGTTCCTTGCCTCTTTCACTCTGTAGTGGCTCCTGGCATTCCTTGGCTTGAGGCAGCATCACTCCCATCTCTGTCCTTCTCTTTCCATGTTTGTCTTCCCCCTGTGACTGTGTCTTCTTCTCTTCTTACAAGGACATTAGACACTGGATTTCAGGTCCATCTTAAATCCAGGATCATCTCAAAATTCTAAGCTAACCTAATCACATCTACAATGACCTTATTTCCAAGGTTGCAGAGGGGACTTGAATTTGGCAGGGAAGAGACAATGTTCAATCCACAGCAGGCAATAATGGCAGCACCTGCTTTTGGAGGACAGTGAGACAGATTAAATGGAAACCATAATGCTAGGTGTGTGGCCAGGAGATGGCACATAACAGGGATCTAGAAATAGACACAACCACTCTAATTTACACTTCCCAAGCCCAGTTGGTTTTTAAGAGCTGCATCCTCCTCCTAGAAATGTGGCTGTCCTCCCTTCCCTTGGGGATTTGTTTTTTTTTCTCCCCACTGCCATGCCAGTTTAGGACATTATCAACCTTGCCAGCCTCATGTCCACAACTTGCTCAGTCACCTCCCTGCCTCCACTCAGCACCCTGCGCTTTTCCCCATAGCAACCACAGTGGGCTTTCCCACATGCAGATAGGCTCATGTGGAGCTTCCAGTCCTTCAACTTTCCCAGAGCCTGCAGGACCCAGTCCAGGCTTCCTTGGCCTTGTGGTCTGGCCCTGGCTCCCTCTCCAGCTCCGCCTGAATGGGCTGCTGCTCCCATAACATGCAACATCCCTGTGCAGTATTACTCCCACTGGATGGCACGCCCTCCTACATCTTCCCCCTCAAATGTGTCCCCACTAAGTCATCTTCTACTTTCCAGTCTCAGATAAGGCACTACCTCTTCTAGGAAGCTTTCTTGGTCTGATCTTCCAAGTCTAAATTAACTGCCTTATCGTATATTCCCTGCCTACTTCTAGCAAAGCTCCCCACCTCTCTGCACGACGACTGCTTGATGACATGTCTATCTCCCTGGTCATAGGAAGAGTTTCCCACATTCAGGGATAGTGTCTTACTGATTGATAGAGTTTGACCATGTCCCCACCCAAATCTCATCTTGAATTGTAGTTCCCATAATCCCCATGTGTTGTGGGAGAGAAAAGGTGAAGATTACTGAATCATGGGGGCAGTTTCCTCTATCCATTTCTCACGATAGTGAGTTCTCATGAGATCACTTGAACACAGGAAGGGGAACATCACACATCGGCTCCTATTGTGGGGTGGGGGGAGGGGGAGGGATAGCATTAGGAGATATACCTAATGTAAATGACGAGTTAATGGGTGCAGCACACCAACATGGCACATGTATACATATGTAACAAACATGCACGTTGTGCACATGTACCCTAGAACTTAAAGTATAATTTTTTAAAAAAAGAGATCTTATGGCTTTATAAGTGGCTTCCCACTTCACTGGGCACTCATTCTTCTTCTCCCTGCTGCCATGTGAACAAGGACATGTTTGCTGCCCCTTCTGCCATGACTGTAAGTTTCCTGAGGCCTCCCCAGCCATGCTGAACTGTGAGTCAATTAAACCTCTTTCCTGGCCAGGAACAGTGGCTCACACCTGTAATCCCATCACTTTGGTAGGTCAAGGTGGGTGAATCACTTAAGGCCAGGAGTTCAAGACCAGCCTGGCCAACATGGTGAAACCCCATTTCCACTAAAAATACAAAAATTAGCCTGGTATGGTAGCACATATCTGTAACCCCAGCTACTTGGGAGGCTAAGGCAGGAGAATAGCTTGAACCTGGGAGGTGGAGGTTGCAGTGAGCGAAGATCAGGCCACTGCACTCTAGCCTAGGTGACAGTATGAGACTCTGTCTCAAAAAAGAAAAAAAAAACCCTCTTTCCTTTATAAATTAACCAGTCTCAGGTATGTCTTTATTAGCAGCATGAGAACAGACTAATAGGAATTAATGAGTAAATCCTCATAGCTCTACCTACAATAACCTGAAAAATATGACACTGAAATTATGCACATCTTTCAACTAGGGACACACTACCCAATTTTCTTGCAGCTATGGGTACAGCCAGACTAGTCCAAACCACATTATTCTAGGTCTTAACCATGGCCCAAGTCAAGGCACTGTGACCCTGGGGATAGACCTTCATTTTCACAATCAATTTGTTCTTGAAAAGCTACTTACATTAAAATGTATACATAAGTGTACGTAGGAGCTTGCTACTTGACAAAGTGAGTCCAGAAAACATAGTTCTAACCAGGTGAATGACCTTTGGAAAATCACTTAACCTTTTTGGACCTCAATAGGCTCAAATACTAAACAAGTGAGCTGATCTAGAAGACCAACTCATGGGAATCCTTCCCAGCTCATGAGAATCTCACTCTGTGTCACTGAAATTTAAATAACTACCCTTGAATTCATCCCTACCACCACTGCTGCCCAGCTAAATCTTATGAAATATATACTCAGCTTCCTTGAAAGGGGATTCATTTGTCATGTGGCTCCTGGCCAGGTAGATCACAGCCTCCAGCCAGTCTTGCTTCTAAATCATTCTAAATCATAATCTCCAGAGCGTCACAGGCATAAAATATTGACTGTTTACGTAGAGCCATGGAGAGTTCCAATCTGGCCTCAGCTGAAATGCTCCTGGAAAAATTAAATGTCATACATTCTTCAGATTCCAATGCAAGTCAGAAAAGTCCTAGAGACCTCAATCCTTTTGGGTTGAGGCTAAAATAACTCCGTGGAAAATTTTTTCAACTGAAAAAAAGATAACCCATAGCTTTATCCCTGTTCTCTAAACTTGTAATACTTGGCAGAAATTCTTTCTAAAGCACTAGTCGAAGTTGAAGGGCAAGCAACTTCTAAGAAACTTGGATGTGAATATATAATGGGGAGGGGATTTTGTACCTGGAACGATATCTAAAGAACCAAAGATCCCAGAATTACCAGGGCTGTGGGAGGCCCAAACGTTATGGCGGTGTGAATAGAAACTGCATTTGTACAATGCTTCTTAGTTTTACAAGTGGTCTTATTATACATTATCCCACCGATATAGTCAAACTTATATCTAACATGACACTCACTTCAGGAGGATAAATCATCTCGAATATTTTATCATCTCCCCACATTATTCAACCAGTTTAAATACTATCAAATGGTGGTAATGGCCAAACTAATATCTTTAGCTCTGGCATTTATCCTGAGCTACATAAAAGCACTTCCAAGCTGCCAGCTTGACATCTCCACTTTGAATACTTTACTCAGATCTTACAAAATCTAAACCACTCAATTTCAATCTCATGCCCTACCCCAAAATCACCTTCTGCCATGTGAAGAAGGACATGTTTGCTTCCCCTTCTGCCATGATTATAAGTTTCCTAAGGCCTCCCCAACCATGCTGAACTGTGAGTCAATTAAACCTCTTTCCTGGCCAGGACAGTGGCCCAAACCTGTAATCCCAGCGCTTTGGGAGGTCAAGGCAGGTGAATCACTTGAGGCCAGGAGTGAGGCCCTCATCTCATTAAAGGACACCACCATCTGCACAATCACTCAAACCAAAAACCTCAGAGACATCCTTTCTCTGCCTTTCTCATTCCTCATGCCCAGTTCACAAGCAAGTCTCCCTGGTTCTACCTCCGAGATGCCTATCACGGATTTGTTCGTTCCCTCCAGTTCCACCCAATCCAAACCTCTCTCATCTCCCACTGGAAGTACTACAACAGCTGAGCTATTTTACTTTTGATTCCCCATGATCAATTTTCTACCCAGGTACCAAAATCATCTTTTAAAAATATAAATCACAGCATGTCACTTCCCTGCTTAAAGCCCTTCCATTCCCCCATTACATGTAAAATAAAGTCTATCTGCTTTGCTGTGGCTTCCAAAGCCACGTGGATCCAGGCCTCATCTACCTTTCCAAGATCACATCTTGGAATGACTCACGTTCCATACCACATCTTCTCCTCCCGACTCACCAGGGCCCAACTGCACAGATCAAGCCCCATCCCACCTCACTTGCTGTTCCCAAATCTCCCCAAGACTGGTTTCTTCCCAATATACAAGTCTCTACTTAAATGCTATCTCCCCAGAAAAGCTTCTCAAAATAAAACCACTGTGCCCCCGCCATTATTCTCTACCACATCACTCTATTTTCTTCACAATATCCAGTATAATTTGTCACATGATTATTAACTTATTACCTCCTTATCACTTCCCCATCCACACAACTACTAGAACATTATCTTGAAGAGAAGAGACACCTTCCTCATCTCCCTTGTTATCCTGATCACCTCCTACTCACCTCATGGTGAAGGTGGGATTTTGACCCTAAAGAGTGCAAGATGGCTGAGCATGTGACACCCCCACTGGATGGATGAGTCAGCAGCAGTTTAGGAGTCACAAATACTCACAGGCCAGGGTAGAAGGGCACCACATACCATTCAGGGAGGAGGGGGTGCACTCCAAACCAGAGGGACCCTTGCTTCCCACAAGAGGGTGCAGTTGACTTTTTGTATACTTCCATGGGCCAGCAGAGAGGTGAAACCCATTAAGTCCAGAACCAAGTAGGGGTCTGCAACCAGACCAGCTAATAAGAGAATGAACTGGGTGGGGAGCCTTTCCTGCAGAAAGGGGGGCATATCTGGTGAGATCAGGATAACTCACTTGGAGTGCTGGGCCCTTTGAGGCTCAAAGATGTTAAGACAGCACTTGAACTGTTAGGCCATACATTACACTTGTCCACTGGTTTATGTCTAGTGTCTCTAGCAGTGCCTGGCACAAAGCAGATGCTCAACAAATACCTGAATAAATGAATCTGAGCCATAGATCCTCCCTCCTTCCGACCTATGACTTGACTGTCTAGACACACCCACAACTCTGGAGGTAACTGAGGTGATGACTGGATGGGAGTGAGGGTGATGTCAACTTCCCCACGTCCTACAAGTGAGTCCTCCTCTACTTTTGCCACCTAACAAGCTTTGTTTCTTTAATATCCCCTGTGGATTGGAAGCGTAATATTCACAAAGATCAATACAATGTTGTGTTTAAACTACAAATGTACCAATGTTATAGATGAACAATGGGTCATCTACCCAAGCACCTATTCAGCTTTTGCATTTATTTTTCATCTGAACCCTTTTACTCAAAGGTGTCCCCTTGACGACACAGAGCCATGGTCAGACCCTTTCTTTTTTAATATTCACTCATTTGCCCTAGAAGGAAAAATATACACACAAACTCAATTTTCAACAGCCAATGAACAATGATATGTCTTAATCAGAGCTTCTAATGTATATTTCAATGATTCTTTTCATATTTATTTTTAACATGAAAGAGGACCATGCTCATTAAAGAAGATATGAAAAATACAGAGCATAAGAAATAATGGAATAATTGCTCAGAGCCCCATTATCCAGGAACAGCCATTGAAGCATAGTTTCTTCTGATATTTTTTTCTAGGCATAATTACTTTTACCATAGACAGATTTACACTATATATATAATATTGTGTTTTCATTTTAGTTAATATCTTAGTACCACTCTTTTGGCATTATACTCTTTGAAAACAATTTTTAATGCAATTTTTAAATTTGTATCCACTAGACACACTTTAAGTTTCTTACAGATTCATCGATGGTTGGATATGCACGTTGCTTTCACTTCAGGTAGTTTGCAATATAACAGCACTCAGTACACTTTTGTACTTTACGTTTTTACGATACTTAGGATGATTTCCTTGTGAGAATTTCTCAGAATCTCTGGTTCAAGGTCTCTTTAAGGTTTTGGGTATATCATACCAAATTGTTTCCCAAAAGAAAACGCCAGATTACCTTCACAAAAACAAAAACCAAAAGCTGGTTTGCTTTTGTGCAGAGTGACAATGACTTTGGCTTTCTTCTGCTCCTGAATATTTCCTGCCATAATTCAAGAAAGCCTTTCAGTGCCTGCCTCACCTTTCATTTCTTTCCTATGATATTTTCACTCCTGAATTTCCTTTTGTCACCTCAGAATTCCAAGTCAATGCATTTTCCTGCTCCCATTTATAAAAGTTCACAATGTGATCATGCAATATAGCCAGTAGTTCAGTCTACACCCTAGATATGAGGATTAACCCATCAGAAAGCCTGTCTCTTGCAGCCTGTAGACATATCAGAGTAAACAACAGCCCTTTCTACCAGTCATGGGGGCAGGTACAAATCAAAGACAGGAAACCTCTCTCTATGGGGGAAAAGACTCTTGAGATTGACCTAATGAAATGACTTAGGATGAAATTAAATATTCGAGGCAAAAATTTAAGTTATCTGACAGCTTTTTTGTTGGGGAAGCGGAGTGTTACTCTATCACCCAGGCTGGAGTGCAATGGCACAATCTCGGCTCACTGCAACCTCTGCTTCCTGGGTTCAAGCGATTCTCATGCCTCAGCTTTCCAAGCAGGTGGAATTACAGGCACCCACCACCACACCCAGCTAAGTTTTGTATTTTTAGTAGAGATGGGGTTTCACCATGTTGGCTAGACTGATCTGAAACTCCTGACCTCAAGTGACCCACCCTTAGCCTCCCAAAGTGCTAGGATTACACGAATGAGCCACGATGCCTGGCCAGAACTATTTTCTTCTGGCATTTCAAATGCAACCTTGTTTTAGATGTAAAAGAGATGGGTTCTGAGGATTCCCTTATCCCTGCAAAAGAAGGACTTCTTAGTAATGTGGCCTGAATGCAAAGAGCTTAGAGAATAGAAGCCCAGGCTTTGAATGAGTAGAAATCATTCAGCTACGCAGAGTGATGGGGGTTTTCTCACCCTGTGTCTGTAGCTCCTGATCCAATGCACCAAAACCAGTACCCACAACTTGGAACCAAGGGCACCAAATGACCAAATGGTTTATTTGTCCTTGTCAGTGTTGATGAAAAGGAATGCAGGTAAGCCTGAGTCACGAGCCCCTGTTTGAGTCCACCTCGGCAGGGATCAGAGCACTGACTTGTCTCTTCCCAGAGAAAGGCATGAGGGAGCAATGGGGGTCTCTTCATGCCACACTCCCTCTAGGACTGCCCCCTCCCCTCCTGGATTGCTCTCACTGGGAGGCCAAATATGAAGACGGGCTTGTTTTAGTTTGTGTCTCACCTTAGATTTCCATCTTTAATATCCTTCCCTAGGAGGGGCAACCTAGAGCTATGTGCTTAAAATCTTCAAAGACTTCAAATTGCTAAGGAAGTGATGGAAGGTATGTACCTAGATTTGAAGCAATCGGGCTGTTCACTGCAGCTCTGTTCAGAGCTGGAAATAACAGAAACAACCAGAAATGGAGGACTAACTGAAATAGATTATGTACAGTTATCCATACAGTGGAATGCTATGTGATCTTAAAAGTGATGTGCCAGAGAATGTTTAGCAACACAGAAAACGCAATTATGCAATTGCTCTGGCCATAGAAAGAGACTGGATACTTCAAAATGGCAGCTTGAGATCACGTGTTTGCTTTCCCTGACTTCCCAAATCCCCTGGAAACCATAAACAGGGGATCTACAATGAGGCAAGAACTAGAAAGAGTGAGGTGGTCCTCCTGGGTCCCACCTGTGTCTCAGTGGGTGGTGACATTTGCCCGAACACTGACACTGGAAAGGCGTTTACTGAAGACATTGGCCCATCTTCCAGAGGGAGATCCAGGGATCCTAGGAGGGTGTTTTTATCCTTCAGGATAGTCCTACTTAGGCTGGCGTTGGGAAGCGGTTGACCAGTCTGCTTCCCAGCTCCACTCCTACACATCCTAAAGCAAAGCCTCACAGATGACACCCCCAACACACACACACCCCACAAACATCCCTCCAATTCAGAAGGCAGGTCTGGCGGAGAAACAGATCCACATGCAGCAGAGGAAACCCACAGCAGCTACCTGCACGTCTCAGTTTAACCTTTTCTTCATAGACGCGTATAGAGAAGCAAACATCACCGGCTACTTGAGAAGCACCAAGAGCGTAAAGTGGGGGAACCACAGGGAAGAATCGGGGGAGCTGCTGCGGAAGAAACAGATCATTCAGGGTCATCTCCTACTCTTGAGTTCAACTGCATCATTTATTCTACAACAAATATCATTTACTGCTTTTGCAATTTTTTTTTTTTGTTTTTTTTTTTTGTTTTTTTTTTTTTTTGAGACGGAGTCTCGCGCTGTGTCACCCAGGCTGGAGTGCAGTGGCGCGATCTCGGCTCACTGCAAGCTCCGCCTCCCAGGTTCACGCCATTCTCCTGCCTCAGCCTCCGAGTAGCTGGGACTACAGGCGCCCGCCACCACGCCCGGCTAGTTTTTTGTATTTTTAGTAGAGACGGGGTTTCACCATGTTAGCCCGGATGGTCTCGATCTCCTGACCTCGTGATCCACCCGCCTCGGCCTCCCAAAGTGCTGGGATTACAGGCTTGAGCCACCGCGCCCGGCCTTTTGCAATTTTTAAAATCAATGTATAAACAAAGCTTGGGTGGCAAGGACAGTTACAGGAGAAAGTGGGAATGCTATAAACCTTGATAATGTGAAATTAATAGCAGGAGGAGAGCGATGGAGGGAAATGCTACAGCCCTAAATTTTTTTAAATCTTACCTTAGTGGGGAATCAAGACATGGTATGTAAAGCCAATGAAAACTGGAGGCTTAAGGTCATTATTTAACATTACGCAGGTAACCAAGAGAATAGATGATATTAATTACATAACTACGCAAAGTCAGAGGATAGCCAGAGAAGAGAAAGGACAAGGTATTGCAAATAAGCCAAATCCCTTACATGTCATAACAGTCAAGAGACGCAGCATTTTAAACTGACAACCAAGAAATAAGGTTATGGACACACAATTTAGAGGCACGAAGGAGGACATCAGGAGAACTCACGACAAGGTCGGGCATGGTGGCTCACGCCTGTAATCCCAGCACTTTCGTTAGGCTGTGGCAGGCGGATCACTTGAGGTCAGGAGTTCGCAACAAGCCTAACAAGGAGAAATTCATCTCTACTAAAAATACAAAAATTAGCTGGGCATGGTGGCGCATGCCTGTAATTCCAGCTACTCAGGAGGCTAAGGCAGGACAACTGCTTGAACCTAGGCAACGGAGGTTGCAGTGAGTTGAGATCACGCCACTGCACTCCACCCTGCGTGACATATTAAGACCCTGCCTCAGAAAAAAGGACTTACGGCAGAGATGGCTCCATTTGATGCGTGGGTCTGGGGTTGGAAGCCCAGGGGAATATTTCTCTTTAAGGCCTCATTTTCCTAAGGCCTCACCCTTCTCTGCTCCCTGATTTGCACAGCAAATGCATGTTTTATTGTTTCGATAATAACGTAATGTTAAAACAAAACACAGCTATGACTGGCAGGACACGCATCAGAGGTTCTGTACGGGTCTGCAGATTACGGTCAGCTGAGGGTTTTACAAAGCTCTGATGTCAGACATCCGCTTCTCCCCGCCGTTACCCCACTCAAAGTTCAGACTAGATTGGTCTGCGGTGGACCCGGGAATGGTTAACAAACTCCCCCATGATTCGAACATGCAGCCTGGACTGAGATACACTGACTCTGCACAGGAGAAGTACAGTGCTGTTATCTTCTCTCTAACGTCTTCGGTCTCCTACGTTTTCCAACCATTCATGGAATAACCATGTAATGAGCACTTACTGTGCTGGTGAGCACCTTGCTAGATGCTGGGGAACCAGTGGTGAACAAGAAAGACCTGACACCTTATGCTGGGGAATTTCCTATGCAGCGGGGAGGGGAGGAAAGGAGAGAGAAAGCAGTTATTCAGCAAATGACTCATTCATTTATTCATTGTAATTGCGACAAATGCCACACACAAAGAAAGGGTGTGATAAATGCACACATTATTTTTGTAATTGGGATAAAATAGATGCTATTTTAGAACTCCAACCTCTCTTTGCGTCCCTCAGTTACTCTGCCTCCCTCCCATTTGCAAGAGATTGGAGGTCAACATTTCTGCCCTCCTCAAAAATGCCATCAGGAGCTCTAATCCTGTTTCCAGGCTAGGGTTGGAATCTTGCCACTCAAACGGTCTTAGTTCGCAACTGGCCAGAGTGACCGAGTGCAGCACGCATGTGGCTTAAAATTCTCACCCCCAGCCAGGAGTGAAAAGAGCAGGCAGAGAGCAGGAAGGAGGAGCCCCCAGAACATGCCTGCTGTGACGTTCTCACAAGAGACAGTCCTGCAATCAAGGCCTCCTTTCAAGATGTCCACGGACTCCTCCTGCACCATAACAGCCTCCAAGAGAACCAAGGAGGCGAGGAAAAATATGGGCACGGTGGCTCATGCCTGTAATCCCAGCACGTTGGAGGGGAGGCTGAGGCAAGTGGATCACCTGAGGTCAGGAGTTCGAGACCAGCCTGGCCAACATGGTGAAGCCCCGTCTCTACTAAAAATACAAAAATCAGCCGGGAGTGGTGGTGTGGGCCTATACTTCCAGCTACTCGGGAGGCTGAGGTGGGCGGATCACCTGAGCGTGGGAGGTGGAGGTTGCACTGAACCGCGATCACGCCACTGCACTCCAGCCTAGGAGACAGAGAAAAACCCTGTCTCCAAAAAAAAAAGAAACAAAGAAAAATATGGGCCTCATTAATCTGTGGGAACAACAGGAGAACACTGACTGACAGCTGAGGAGGGGCCCCCATAAACTCGGAGCCTGGGCACCCACGGTCAGCCCTCTTTGACCTGCCATTTCTTCTCCGATACCAGAAAAAAGCAAAGTGATTTTTTTTTTCCATTTATTTTTTCTAGAAAGGAAAAAGAGTGAAAAAAAAAAAAAAAAAAAAAAGAAGAAGAAAAAAAATCTCCCCAGTTGTAAGGTAAGACTATAAATTGGGAAATTATAGAAAATCAGAGCCTTTAACTTAATCCAACACCAATAAAAAGCAATAGACAAGGGATAATGATGGACAATAAATACGGGTACGTCTTCTAGTTAAATTACAGGGGCCGGTGGAAGCGCGGAGCAGCCAAGAGCTTCACGTCAGGGCTATTACGATGACTAATTTGGTTAGCGGCAACAACAGGCTTCTTGCGGCAAGGCCTGCCTTTTCCCATTTCCTCTCATTTTTACTATAACCATGTTTTTATTCTTACAGGCTGATTTGATTCTGTCCCGTGCTTTCAGAATTGTGTTTTTCGGATTTATAACCTGAAAGCTGTCTAATGGTTGTGACGTCCACACCTCGCTGTGCATTGCAATCCCAGTGGATTTTCCCTACACAGGAGACCACCCAAGGCCCTAGAAGGGGCTCCCTTGGCCTGAACCCCAAAGTCTCAGGGCTGTGTAGTCCCCAAAAGGGACATCTTTATTACCTCCAGGAGAGAACCAACTGTGGCCACAATTTACCTCCTTCCCACCACACTAGGCCAACTGACTTGATCTGCAGACACCCCCCTTCATCCCCCCAAAATGTCTCTGTTGTCCATCAGAGGATTTGAGTCCTACTGGAACCGTGGTCCTCAGGCGGGAAGGTGCCGCTCCGTGAAGCAAGCTCTGGAAATTTGTAGGGACGATTTTGGATGTTAGAGTGACGGCAGGAGGACGAATAGCATTGGGTGTTGTGAGGGACTTAGAGGCCAGGCTTCCTGCTGCATAAGAGACAGACCCACACAAAAAGCAAACTTTCCACATTCCTCATGACTGCAGGACTATGGGTAGTACTGCAAGACACCCGCAGTGGCAAATAATAATAAAAAATAAACCAGCGACTGGGCGCGGTGGTTCACACCTGCAATCCCAGCACTTTGGGAGGCTGAGGCAGGCAGATCACAAGGTCAGGAGATCGAGACCAGCCTGGCCAACATGGTGAAACCCTGTCTCTAGTAAAAATACAACAATTAGCCAGGCATGGTGGCGGGTGCCTGTAATCCCAGCCACTCGGGAGTCTGAGGCAGGAGAATCGCTTGAACCCAGGAGGCGGAGGTTGTAGTGAGCTGAGATTGCGCCACTGCACTTCAGCCTGGGTGATAGAGCGAAACTCTGTCTCAAAAATAAATAAATAAATAAAATAAACCAGCTTAGAATTATTGTAACCCAGACCCTAACTCCATTTTACAAAGTATGTCTGCACGGTTGAAATACACACTGGATTTTTCACGTGCACAAAAAGAAGATTGTAGTTTGTGCCATTCAGAACTTTACCAAAGGCTATTCAGCATTTTTGGAAAATCAGGTCATGGACGACAACACAAGCCAAATAACCAGGACAACACCACATCAGCCTCAGCAGCCGTCACACTCAGGGTGACTATGGACTTACACATTCCTATAAACTCACAGCATTCTATTGTGGCTCTGGTCCCAAAATGTCACTATGGAGAAAGAGTGTCACTAATTCTCAGTGGGCTCCTGCCATCCTTCTCTTAAATCCCAATATCCATTAGCAGTAGATGGGGGATCAGTCACTTTATTATGCACTGCGGTGTTACTGAGCAGGTGCCCACTGAAGTATGTAGGATTCTATTTTAAATTGTCTCCTTTTATTTCTCCTTTATACCAGGGCAAAATTTCTTTGGATGCTATACATAAAGGTTGGCTGTTTTATCTTTATGTTTCTCAGGGCAGTAAAAGTTACTGCAAAATACTTTACCTTTTGCAAAGGTTATTGCAAAGTACTTATATTAATACCATGAGGAATCTGGTCTGATCATTTTGGCACAGCAGGAAGTTTACACATAATACTGCTCACACCTAAAAATACATGACCAGGCCCTGAGTTGGCCCTGAGCTCTGATCACTGAGTGTCTGGAGTCAACCTACCTAATAGTCTGGACTTCACACTCGCAGATGGGCTAGGTTCAGGAACTGCCTTGCTCATCACAAGATGTTCCTTCCATTCCTAGGTGCTCTTCTCCCAGCCCAAGGCCTCCCAGGCTCTGCCTACTCCAGTTCTAGGCCCAGCTCTCTCATCTCACCTGGCCTCCCTGTCTCCCCATGTTTCAGTACCTTTCCCTCTCACTCTTTCACAAATGCCTCCCTTTCTACTATAGGGCCTTTGTACATGCAATTTTCTCCTACTGGCCTGTTCCCAGCTAACTCCCATTTATCTTTCAGGTGTTACTTTGTCTGAGAGGCCTCCTCTGACCCCCAGGTCAGGCCCTACCACCTGCGGCCATTTCCTGCAATGGCCACAGTTGTAATTAGCTGTGTCATTCTCTGCTTGACATCGACCTTCCTGACTGGTTCCTCCATGAAAAGAGGGACTTCTTCCAGCTTCCCTTCTCCCTGTACCCCCGCAACGGAAGGTCAGTGGAGAATCTGTCAGTGGAGCTCAATACTTACTGATGAATGAGTGAATGTACACTTGAAGCCTCTAAACATAAAACCAAACTCCTTTTGCAAAGTTCTTGAGACAGTAACAGTCTCCTCTCTATCTCCTTGAATGATAGGCAAAATGAGAAGGTGCACCAGAGGCCTTCAGAGTGAAGAATTCCTAGGAAAACCCTCACAAGGATGTCAGCTTCAGGAGGGCAGGCGTTTGCGACTGTTTCATTCACTGACACGGCTGGAGCCCCTAGCACAGGCTGCGGGCCACAGAAGGAGGCCAATAGATGATGACTGAACCACTCCATCAGCCACAGGAGGCCAAACATTGCCCCTGGCTTCTTACTGACCACAGCAGAATTATGGCACAGTGATGCATTTGAGATGGTTGTGAAGGAGGGATAATGGCCCATCAGAGGTGGGGTTGAACTATCCAGGCTTTGTGTCACCCACACCTCATTCTGGTAGGCTCAGAGCTGAACCACACGCTGTGAGCACAACGGTTCCACCTGCGAGCCAGCTTGGAAGGCTGGAGCTGTTATCAGCATGGTCCCTGTCTTGGCTGTGCTTTAGGTCCCTCTCCCAGGACCCCACAGGCCCCTCAAAATCAACCAGATGCTTGAGACCAAGCAGTCTTGCCATTTCAGAAGAAACCCTTCCACCAACGTCAAGTCAATCAGAAACACACGCTGCCCTGAATCCCGCCCAAGGCCTGAGCCTGTAACGCCTGGGAAAGTTTACCGGGCAAAGTGAATCCAGCGCGGACAAATCCTCACAAACCCAAACTGCAAAGGCCTGGACTCTCAGGGGACCAGGAGTCCCGGAGCGCTGGATACCTGCCCCACCTCCCGCTCACTCCCAGGAGTCACTCGATTAAGCAAAGAGATGACTGTGGATAGATCATTATGTAAAGAGTCTGGAAGGGCCTTAACAGAGTGAAAAGAAAACAGTGCATGGCTGAGTCAGGCAGAGAGGCAGGAGCGAAACAGACCCAGTGCAGGGCTGGTTTTCCTGGTCCCCTTCTCCACCCGGAGTGCCCGGAGAGCCTAGCAACTTCATAGCAGGTGGAGCTTCCTGGTACTTCCATTTAAAAGGCCACAGGTCAGAGGATTGTTATGAATAGAGGAAAACCCCTGCACTGCTCATGTCGAGAAAAGCCATAAAGAATCACCTTTCACCTTATGGAATAAATATTTGAACAAAACAGTGACTGTCCTATGGAAAAAAGGCTTCCATATGCCTCTCTCTGAGCACATGGTTCCCAACTCAGCTATATTCCCAAAAAAATCACATGTCATTACAAATTGTTACACTGCAAGTTATACTCAATTTCTCCAACCCAGAAACCTCCTGGCCTCCTCTCCATGTCATGCCCCATCTGCCTACATTTTTCCCCAGACGTCCACTGGCCGGCTCCTCCTCACCCTCCAGGTTTCAGCTTAAATGTCACCTCCTTCGAGAAGCCTTCCCAGATCTCCCTGGCTAAGGTCAGTCCTCCCAGGTCCCTCTCTTTCACTCGCCTGTTTATCTCTTTCGTGGTGCTCAGGACAATCTGAAAGCATCTTACCTACTTGCCTGATGACTTGTTTTTCTGTGCTTCCCCTACTAGAATGCAGCAAACGTGAGGACAGGAACCATATCTCTCAGCCGCACTGCAATCCCCCAGGGGTTTGGCTTAGCCTAGCAGCCGGCACTCAGTGCCCACTCAGTCACTGTTGAAAAAGGACTGTCGGGGATGCCTGCTACTTAAACAAATCATTCATTTATCCAACTCTATATGGGTAACCATTGCATGCTAGGAACTGTGCTGGATGCTTGAACCTCACCATGAATCACTTTATAGCAAGCAATAGCAAGTTTCTACCTCTCTGGCTTCTCAAGCTGTGCCTGGGCTACATTTCTGCCATGGGAAAGTCCAGTGAGGCCTCCGAATGCATGCATTGTGTTTGTGTGAATGCACATACGCACAACACACCCCTCCGGAGCCATCCCCAGGGGTGCTCTCCACTGCCTCAGGAGACAGAGCTCACAGGGCGAAGCCACCCACACAGTGTAACAATTAATACCACAGCATCCAGACCCACAATGTCACTGTGGATGGCAGCAGCTTCTGGTCAAGAGTTTCCAGCAGGTGCTGACTCTACCTGTGATGGTTAATTGTGTACGTCAAGTTGGCCGGGCCACGGTGCCCAGATATGTGGTCACACAGCATCATGGATGTCTCTGGGAGGGTGGTTTTGTATGATATTAACATAGAAATCAGCAGAGTTTGAGTCCAGCAGATTGACTCTCTCGTGTGGGTGGGCCCCATCTAATCAGGTGAAGGCCTGAAGAGAGAACCAAGACTGACCTCTCAAGAGCAAGACAAAATTCTTCCAGCAGACAGACTTGGAGCTTGAACCATAACCTTGGCAATGTCATGGGTCTCCAGCCTGTCCAACTACCTTGTAGGGTTTTTTGGGGTTTTTTTGGTTTTTTGTTTTTGTTGTTGTTTTTGTTTTTTTGTTTGCTTGTTTTTCTGTTTTTTGAGATGGATCCTTGCTCTGTTGCCCAGGCTGGAGTGGAATGGCAAGATCTCAGCTCACTGCAACCTCCACCTCCTGGGTTCAAGTGATTCTCCTGTCTCAGCCTTCCCAATACCTGGGGCTACAAGCACGGGCCACCACGCCTGGCTAATTTTTATATTTTTAGTAGAGATGGGATTTCACTACACTGGCCAGTCTGGTCTCAAACTCCTGACCTCAGGTGATCCACCCACCTCGGCCTCCCAAAGTGCTGGCATTACAGGCATGAGCCACACTGCTCCTGGCCATGTTGCAGGTTTTAGACTTGCCAGTCTCCTTAATTACATGAGCCGATTCCTTAAAACAAATCTCTTTTAATGCACACAGATACACATCTGATGGTTCTCATTCTCTGGAGAAACCTCATTCTCTGGTGAGCCCACTCGAGGGCTCCAATCTTACTTCCAGAACACAGTCATCTGTGGACACATCAGGATGACAGGGAAGGGACAGTGGATGGCAGGGGCCCCAGGCCTGCTGTATAAGACACCATGAGGTAAGAGCCAAGAAAACAGAGGAGGTGGCATGAAAGAGCTGGGTGCTGAGAGCCCTGCACTCAGCTGGAAGCCAATGTGAATTTGAACCCTGCCTTTACCACTTACAAGGGCATTATCTTGGGCAGGTGACTACAGGGCTCTGGGCTCCAATTTTCTCATCTGTAAAGCAGGGCTGGTTGCAGCCTCTGTATCACTAGGCTGTTTAACCACCTGGCCTGGTCCCCGGACATCTGTTTTTACTGTTGTTACATTTAATGGTAGCCAGCACTTGGCCAGCGAGTAGCCTCTCTCTCCCCTGGGGTCAATCAGGAGAAGTTTCTCCGCTGTCTCCCCGGAGTGAGAACAGAAAAAACAGTCACAAGAAGTAGCTGTTCCCTCTCCAGAGGGAGTCGATTTTAGTAGCAAACAGGCTGGTAAAGGGATGGCTCTGGATTAAATGCTAAGCAGGTAACAGCCACTTCCTCCAGCAAAGAATTCAGTAACAAAAAGAGGGAAAGTGTTTCTACACAGTCTGCGGCATCCCTGGAGAGAAGCGCACGGCTCTGTGCTGACCCGAGGGGGCACCTCTTATGGACCCTCCGTTATCGACAGACACCCTGGCGGTGGCTGCGAACACTGGGTAGGGTTTTAGTCTTATAGGTTCAATGGAATTGGTGCTTTTATCTGATGCTTTTAAATTATTTATTCCTTTCCAAAAAAAAAATTCAGCAACCCTCCTGCTTACAGACGTCCTGAATCAGATCAGGAATGGGGGTGCTGCACACATCCCATGGAGGTGTGGGTCTCGGCCAGCTCCTTCCAACACCCTACTTTGAGTAGGACACCGCCACAAGTCCCAACGTGCCCTGCAACTGCCCCAGACAGGTTCACAGTCATCATTTCCTCTTCCGTCAAGAACGGACTCACTTTAGAGAAAACGGCATCTTTGGATTTCACCTGAATGTTAAATCCGTTTTGAAGGAGACTCAGAGGATTTCATTTGGGTTTCTGTTTTGGGTTTTGGGTTCCATTTCCACGCCTTCCACCAGCAGCACTTCCACTCCAGACTTCCTGTCCCCTCACAATCTCTCCTTCCGCGGGTGAAAGGAAGCTAAAGCCGCTGTTGTGTTTGCACTGGAGCCCATGAAAGGCATACACCGCTGCAGACATAGGATCTGAGGTTTGGAGCTCTACCTGGAGCAGAAAGCTTACCTCTAAGAGCTGGAATGAGTCGGCCCAACTCTCGCCAAGCCCAGCTTTTGGGGATATGGGGGGTTCCAGGTGAGCTGGAAGAGGTAGGAACCTGAGGACAGTGTGGACCAGCAGGTGCGTGGGTGTCCTCCATGAAAGACCTCTTGTCACTCTCTCTTGCCCCTGCACCACCCCTTCTTCTCCACAAATCTTGCCCTGTTCAGCCAGACTTATTTCCCATATTCAAAGCGAAAGGACACATTCTGTCTTTCTTGGATGTGGGGACCCACAAGGAAGGAGGGGAGTCACATGGCTGACTTTGCACGATGGCCCGATTTGGTAATTAGCATATCTGGGTCTTCTTTCCCTGGAGGTCATCAACTTACCAAGAGACTTGGGGGCTATGGCAGGGAAGAGATCTCCATCATCCAGTACGTTTGGGGACTTAGCACAGAAAACACACTTGCTGGCCGGGCACAGTGGCTCACGCCTGTAATCCCAGCACTTTGGGAGGCTGAGGTGGGCGGATCATGAGGTCAGGAGTTCAAGACCAGCCTGGCTAACATGGTACTAAAAATACAAAAATTAGCTGGACGTGGTGGTGCACACCTATAATCCCAGCTACTCAGGAGGCTGAGGCGGGGGAATCACTTGACCCAAGGAGTCGGAGGTTGCAGTGAGCCAAGATCGCACCACTGCACTCCAGCCTGGGCAACAGAGTGAGACTCCATCTTAAGACAAGACAAGACAAGACAAGAAAGAAAGAGAGAGAGAGAAAGAGAGAGAGAGAGGAAGGAAGGAAGGAAGGAAGGAAGGAAGGAAGGAAGGAAGGAAGGAAGGAAGGAAGGAAGGAAGGGAGGGAGGGAGGGAAAACACAGACACTGTGAGCCTGGACTTCCTTTCCTCTCCACGTGCAGCTCCAACTCTGACATGGAGAATGTCACCCAGTTGGGGCAAAGAGAGAATGATGATGGTCTTTGACAGTATCAGCTCTGCCCCCAGACATGCTTTTCACTGACAGCGCTTCATACCAGGGCCAAATGGAGAGAGCATTTTACTCAAAATTCCAAGAGGCAACTAAAGAAGGAAATGTGAAATCCAACTGCAGCATCTTTCCAAAGATTCTTGATGACTCTTTACTCATAAACAAGAATTTGTCACATACACACTAAAATCTAGTGACTGTCTGAGGTAAGTACTCAAGGTAGAAAACAATTTCACTTGGCTAGCAAGGAGATGTTTCTTTGTCCATCCAACCAAGATCTACAGAGTGTCCACTATGGTTAAGACAACATGTGAAAAAGCAGGATGGACCAGATTCTGGCCCTCATGGATGTGACATACCATCGTAGAAAGAAGACATGAGCAGGCCGGGCATGGTGGCTCACAACTGTAATCCCAGCACTTTGAGAGGCCAAGGCGGGTGGATCACCTGAGGTGAGGAGTTCGTGACCAGCCTGGCCAACACGGCAAAACCCCGTCTCCACTAAAAATACAAAAATTAGCCAGACATGCTGGCGGGTAACCTATAATCCCAGCCACTCAGGAGGCTGAGGCAGGAGAATTGCTTGAACTGGGAGGAGGAGGTTGCAATAAGTCGAGATCGCCCAAGATCACCTGGGCAACGGAGTGAAACTCCGAATCAAAAAAAAAGAAAGAAAGAAAGAAAAGAAAGAGAAAGAAAGAAAGAAAAGAAAGAAAGAAAGAAAGAAAAGAAAGAAAAGAAAGAAAAGAAAGAAAAGAAAGAAAAGAAAGAAAGGAAGGAAGGAAGGAAGGAAGGAAGGAAGGAAGGAAGGAAGGAAGGAAGGAAGGAAGGAAGGAAGGAAGGAAGGGGAAGGAGGGAAGGAAGGAAGGAAGGAAGGAAGGAAGGAAGGAAGGGAGGGAGAAAGGGAGAAAGAAAGAAAGACATGAGCAAATCATTTCAAAACATCCTTTAGTAGAGGGAGAAGTCACTGGAATAAAATTAAAAGTGTTTCATGCCATCATCTCCTGGGAGAAAAAGGCCAAACCAGACCTAGAGGAAAATCAGAATCCTCACCCAAATGATCCAGACACCCACAAACCGAAAGTTATCCTGAACTGCCATGAAATGGGATTTTGCACAGTCTGTATTTTTAGAACTTTCTCATTCCTTTGTGCAGTCCTGATTTGACACAGGGGTGTGCACCTCTTACTCTCCAGATTAAAGAACTGTCATCATCAGAGCTTCAAATATGTGACAGAAGCCCCATATGGAAGAGCTGGAGACCACAGCAGCTTCCTGTGACCCTGAGCCACAAACACGGAACAAACATGCAGCCAGGGGAGAGGAGGGAGACCCACGGTATGGCCATTTCCACCAACCCCAAAAAAGCCCAACATATGGTCTTCAGCATACGCCTGGGGCTGCAGGCCGTCTGTGGCAAGTCAAGGCTGTTAGTGGACAAAGGCCCACTGTCACTGCAGGTCACTTTCTGAGGTCTTTCTGCTAAATTTTTTCAGATCACTTCCTAGAGAGTTGGTATGATCAGGAATTATCACTGCCACTTTACAGACATTTATGAGATATAAACATAGCAACACATTATAAATCGTCATTCTTAATGTGGCAGGGAACACCCATCTAACATTAGGAGAAGCATAGGCATTACTCAAAGACTATTTCAATCAAGTCTATAGGAAAATCAAACTATGATAGTATCAGTAGAAGTCACATGTTGCTAAGTTCAAAGATTCTCGGATTCTTGGGCAGAGAGGAGAGGAGGGAATTAAGTTGGAAGGCGGATAACTTCTTCCAACAGCAGCTGTCTCTAGTGCTGGTTTGTGGTTCCTAAAAATGTGGCAACTGAAAAAGCACATACGCAGGATAGCATACCTACTCCCTCTTCTGGACCCTGTGCCTTGGCAGACATTACTAATCAATCATGATGCTTTTTCCTGCTACACTTAGTGCCACAGAATCCTGCACAGAGTAATTCAGGCAACCATGAGCAATCAGGCCAAGTTGGCCTGCTCTTGCTCTCCCTGCTCTAAGAATCATCCTAAAAGCCAGTTGTCTTTATGCCTCAGGAAATCAGCACAGAGGAATAAAGTACTATTTTTCCATAGCCCTAAACAGATTTCCTACATGTGACTTTGACTTGGTTTGTCCTAAGTTATGCAAAAGGGTATGAACTCTTGTTTATGTGGGTAATTGTAAAACATAATGGAATCCTATGTTCTATATTCCTTAACAGCCACCCTGGAAGCTGATGTAATGTTAGTGCTTCCCAAAGACAAGAAAAATAGATGGCATGACCCCCAGAGGCCCTTTCTGGGTCAGATTTAAAGGGCTCCAGTGATCTAGTAATGTGGTCCACTATGATCACAAGATCAAGTGGATCAGATGAAAAATGCTCTGTAATCAAACGCTAGATATGTTCATTTTTGAAGCACCCATTTATATCAACTTCACCAAAAAACAAAAAGCTTTAGAAGCACCTCACAAAGAGCCTCATTGGAAACTAAGTGAACGGCAACTCCCTGCCTCCCACAGCAAGCTCATCCTCCAACAGAGATGCTATGAAAAGGATGACTTGGCTGAGAGTGTCTGGTGGACATTGTAAGGCACCATCCAGACTCCTTTTGGTAATGAAGGTCTCATACTCCCAGCTATCAGCCCCTTTCAGCAACTGCCTGCACTGAAGGATCCTGTCTTGCCAGAGGTCAGGCCAGTGTATACCCAGCCACTGAGGTTACAGGACGATAGCAGCCAGGCTCCTGGCCTCATGGGGGACAATGCTCAAATTCCAGCCCAGCTTTGGAGCACTCCTAAGGAGGCTTCATGGATACTGCATTCAGCTCACTCCTGCCTCCTTCTCCTCCCTTCCACAGATGTTCATCCCAAGCTGCGTCCCAGCATTGGCTTCTCAGGCAATCCCAGCTGCAAAAGAATGAGTGGTGGGAAGGAAAAGTAGCAACAGGCTAAAACGTGGTACATATGTGCCATGGAATACTACACGGCCATAAAAAGCAACAGAATTACGACCTTTGCAGCAACGTGGACGCAGCTGGAGGCCGTTATGCTAAGCAAATTAACACAGGAACAGGAAACCAAATACCGCATGTTCTCACTTACAAGTGGCAGCTAAACACTGGGTACTCATGGATGTAAACATGACAATGAGAGACACTAGGAACTGCTAGAGGTGAGAGGGTGGTGGGGGAGGTGAAGGTTGAAAAATAGCCCATCAGATCCTATGCTACTTACCTGGGTGATGGGATCATTCACACACCAAATCCCAACAATATGCAACTGACCCATGTAACCAACCCGCACGTGCGCCCTCAGAACCTAAAATAAAATAGTTAAGATCCAGGATACATGTACAGGATGTACAGGTTTGTTACAGAGATAAATGTGTGCCATGGTGGTTTGCTGCACCTGTCAACCCATCCCCTAGGTATTAAGCCCTGCATGCATTAGTTATAAAATAAGCATTTAAAAAAAAAAAAGTAAAATGCCACCCATCTTTAGAATCCTCCCTAAGGGCTGGGCACCTGGCCTATCTTTTCCGTTGCTTCTCACAATGTGAGTACGCCCATTCTACAGGCTAAAGGTGGGGACAGAGTTCAGAAAGATTAAGTAAACTGCCCAAGGTGATGGAGCTCGCCCAGTCTTGTTCCAAGACACCACAATGACAAACTACACAGCCTGTCAGTGAACTCTGAATCACTGAAACCTGCATGGGCAAGTTACAATAAACACGATTTTGATCAAAATTAGGTGGTGCTGTCTTTCAATGCACTTCAGCAGATGTTCACTGAGCCGTTTCCAGTGTGCTAAGAAATTCAACAAATGAGAGACAGAGTGCACACTCCCCAGCTCTTTAGTTTATTAGCCATGAGTGATTACCGATTGAATACCTACTAAGAGGCACATAGTGGGGATAAACAAATACATAAATCTGAAGGTGGCCAGGGGACACAAGGGGTCCCTAGGACAGTGACGGTTGGTTGATTTCTCCTTCTTTATCCTTAGATTACTGAGAAATGGGAATTGCAACGCCCTGAGCTTTGGGTAATAATGCCCAGGAAACCTCGCAAGGTTGTCACAGAAATGCATTTTATTTTCTAAACTACTCTGAGATGCTTGAACAAAAGGCAATGCCGGGCCTCAACAAGCCAGGCCATTGTAGCTCCGGAACACAAGAGCCCTTTCTGCCAAAATCAGGTTGGATGCAACACGAAACAGGCAGAGGATGATTTATAAAAAGAGCCAATTTCACAAGATGATTCTATGAGCTGCTCAAAGGTACAATCATCAAGGGAAGTGGGGACACAGGAGACAGCTAGAAAGATTTGTAAAAGAGGGTATTATATCAGTAAGACAGCAGCACAGGCAGGACGGGCCGCCCCTGCGCACAGAGAGGCAGCAACAGCTCAGGATAGGCCTGGCGTCTGTGGTCCCTTCGCCATGAGACAGGTGGTGGGGGAAGCTCAAAATGTTCCCTGTTGGACAGTGTGGGGGAGCCAAGATAAAGGGGTATCACATGGGAGTTATTCTGTGGTGATCGAACAGTTCTGAATCCTGGTCGCATTGGTTGTTACATAAATCTATACATGGGAGGAAACCGCAGAGAACCACACACACAAATGTGTACGGGTGAAAACTGGTGACAGTAAACAGGGTCTGTAGTTTAGTGAACAGATGGCACCAATGTCAATTTCCTGATGGTGATACTGGGCTACAGTTGTACAAGATGTCACCTTGGGGGAAGCTGAGGAACATATTCATAGGACTCTATTTACTACTGTTGTAACTTCTTGAGTCTATAATTATTTCAACCTTCTCCCTCTCCCCTCTCCTCCCTCTCCCCACTCCTCCCTCCCCTTCCTCCTTCTCCCTCCTCCTCTTTCCTCCCTTCCTCCCTCTTCCTCCTCCTCCTTCCTCCTCCCACTCCCTACTTATCTTCCCTGCGCTTCCTTTCTCCTCCTTCTCTCTGTTCCTCCCTCCTCCTTCCTCCCACTCCCTCTCTCTCCTCCCTCTCCATCCTCTTCCTCTTTCCTCCCCCTCCCTTTCCCCTCCCTCTCCCTCCTCCTCTTTCTCTTTCCTCCCCCTCCCTCCCCCTCCTCCTTCTTTCCTTCCCCTCCCTTTCCCCCTCCCTCTCCCTCCTCCTCTGTTTCCTCCCCCCTTCCTCCTCCCTCTCCCTTCCCCTCCTTCCCCATCCTTCTCCCTCCTCCTCCCTGTCTCTCCACCCTCTCCCTCTTCCTCCTTTCCTCACCTCCTCCTTCTCTCCCCTCCTCCTCCCCTTTCTTTCCCCTCCCTCCCCTATCATGCTCCCTCTCCCTCCTCCCGCTCCTTCTCCCTCATCCTTTCCTCACCTCCTCCCTCTCCCTCCTCCTTTCTTCTCCCCCCATGCTCCCTCTCCCTCCTCCTCCCTCTCCCTACTCCTCTTCCCTCCTCCTTGTTTCTCCTTCCACTCTCTGTTCCTCCCTCCTCCCTCCTCCCTCCTCCTCCTTCTCCTCTTCCCCTTTGCTACATTCTCCCTCCTCCTCTCCCTCCTCTCTCCTCCACCTTTCTCCCTCCTCCCTCTCCCTCTCTCTCTTCCTCTACAAACAATGTCATGTTCAACATCCTTCAACATACATCTTTGCCTGCTGGTACTTTCATTTGCATGTGCTGGATTTTCAGGAGCAAGAAGGCTGAGTCAAGAGGTTTTTGTTATTTTCAGTTAACAGGTACGGCCTAATTGCTTTTCAAGAAAACGCTTCACTTTGAGCAACAGTGTACAGACACCCTTTCCCCTTTATTCCCACATGCAGCAGGCATCATGGTTCTTTTCGTATTCTTGACATTCACGCAGCTGAAAACTGATAATGAGTTTGGGTTTTCACGTCACTAACCATGAGCATGCTTTCACATGTGCTGATGTCGTCTGGATTTGCTCACCCAGCAACGGCCTCTCCATATCCATTTTTCTATTGGGTTTCTTAGGCTCATCTGGATGAGTAAGTGTTATTTGCATATTCCTTGCAAAATATCTTCCAAGACTATTATTCAGCTACTGACTTCGGGATCTGTGTTGCCACTCAAATGTCTTTTTTAATAATTAAAGAATCAAATAAGCCTGGCTCTGGAGACTCTGTGTTCCCAGGCCCTCCTGGGCTGGAGCTGATTGATTTTCTTCTTGGGCTCCCTGGGCCAAGGAGCCTCACTTGAGTCTCCATGCATGGCTTCCCTTACCTCCTCAGGGCCAAGATCCTCCCGAGACTCACGACATCCTAACTCGCCCCATTCTCTCTGCTGAAACCCGAAAAGTCAAAGCCACACTTGCACGTGGACACCCCCAAGGCCCAGCTTCCATTTGGCTTAGCAGAGGAAGGTGAATTCGGTTTAGAAGTAGAGGAGAAAGAAGCCCGGCTCAGGCTGCTGCCCTCACAGAATCCCATTCCTTCATTTAAGAAGGTAGATGAAAGCCGGGCGCCATGGCTCAGGCCTGGAATAATCTCAGCACTTTGGGAGGCTGAGGTGGGGATCACTTGAGGTCAGGGTTTTGAGACCACCCTGGTCAACATGCTGAAACCTCATCTCTACCAAAAACTACAAAAATTAGCCAGGTGTGGTGGCCCATGCCTGTAGTCCCAGCTACTTTGGAGGCTGAGGTGAGAGAATCACTTAAGGAGGTTAAGAATCCTAGCTTAAGAATCACTAGGAAGCAGAGGTTGCTGTGGACACAGGAAGGGGAACATTACACACCGGGGCCTATTGTGGGGAAGGGGGAAAGATAGCATTAGGAGATATACCTAATGTAATGATTAAAGGGTGCAGCACACCAACATGGCACATGTATACATATGTAACAAACCTGCACATTATGCACATGTACCCTAGAATTTAAAGTATAATAAAAAATAAAACAAAACAAAAAAAATTAACTGAAAAGAAAAAACGCTTAAGAACCTGTAAAACATCTTTATTTTTCTCTAAAAAGTTAAAAAAAAAAAAAAAAAAAAAAAAAATTTTTAGGGGGCAGGGGTTGCAGGGAGCCAAGATTGCCCCCCCGCCCCCCACCCTGGCGACAGAGTGAGACCCCATC